>NC_057810.1:722294559-722594559 GCF_018294505.1 Triticum aestivum
GTGCGGCAAGTTTAGTCCCACCTCGCTAGCCGAGGGGCGACCGCATTGGTTTATAAACCCCCGTGCGGTCGCTGTCTCGAGCTCCTCTCCAAAGCAGGCCTACTGGGCCTACCTGTTCTTTGCTGCCCTGTGGGCCCACTTGGCCTTTGCGGGCCTGCATCCTGGCCCAACAACAGGTTGGGTTTCTAGTCGTATGCAGGCCGCTCTGGCCTAGTAGGCGGGCTTTTTTTTGCTTTATTTATTTTTGTGTTGTTTTTTTTTTGTGTATTTAGAGTTTCTTTGTGAATATTTTTGCTTTAGGTACAAAAATTACAAACTTTCTGTTAGTGCCCGTAGTTTTCAAATTTGAATAGTTTAAATTTTGAATTATTTGAAATTAGTGTGAATCACTAGTTTGTGAATAACTTAACTTTAAAAATCAGTAAAGGCATGAAAGAATTTGTTTGCACATAAAATTTCTTCGCGTTTCAAATGCCAAAACACATAACTACCCTAACTATTACGGAGATTCCCCTTTGGGTGTGAAACACAGAAGAAAGTGATGATAGTGAAGCCGATCACATCCCAGATCTTTGGGTGTGAAACTTTTTCTTCGCGTGTGTCCCTTTGTGCCGTAACCATGGAAAATCTTCATCATTTAACGGGATGCTCGGGTCAATATTCACTGTGAATGGAGCAATTTCATCAAACTTTTCATAATCTTCTGACTTGTCTGTCTTGTCATCCACTCCCATGATGTTTCTCTTCCCAGAAAGAACTATGTGCCGCTTTGGCTCACCGTACGATGCATTCGCTTCCTTATCTTTTCTTTTTCTTGGCTTGGTAGACATGTCCTTCACATAGAAAACCTGTGCCACATCATTGGCTAGGACGAATGGTTCGTCTGCATACGCAAGATTGTTGAGATCCACTGTTGTCATTCCGTACTGCGGGTCTTCCGTTACCCCGCCTCGTGTCATATTGACCCATTTGCACCGAAACAAAGGGACCTTTAAACCACGTCGATAGTCAAGTTCCCATATGTCATGTATATAACCATAATATGTTTCCTTTCCCTCTTGGTTTCTGCATCAAAGCAGACACCACTGTTTTGGTTGGTGCTCTTCTTATCTTGGGCGCTCGTGTAAAATGTATTACCATTTATCTTGTACCCTTTGAAAGTCATTATATTCGAAGATGGTAACTGGGACAGCAAGTACAGGTCATCTTCAATAGAGGTGTCATGCATGGTACGTGTCTGCAACCAGCTGGCGAAACTCCTGGTTTGTTCACGTGTAATCCAGTCATCAGACCGCTCCGGGTGTTTGGAGCGTAGCAAATTCTTGTGTTCATCCATATACGGAGCCACCAAGGCGGAATTCTGTAGAACTGTGTAGTGTGCTTCAGTGAGAGAATGTCCGTCCATACATATTATTTGTTCCCCTCCTATCGTGCCTTTTCCATCCAGTCTGCCCTTATGCCGCGATTCAGGAACACCAATCGGCTTAAGGTCAGGAATAAAGTCAATACAAAACTCAATGACCTCCTCATTTTGATGGCCCTTGGAGATGCTTCCTTCTGGCTAGCACGGTTATGAACATATTTCTTTAAGACTCCCATGAACCTCTCAAAGGGGAATATATTGTGTAGAAATACAGGACCCAAAATGTTAATCTCTTCGCATAGGTGAACTAGGACGTGCGTCATGATGTTGAAGAAGGATGGTGGGAACACCAACTCGAAACTGACAAGACATTGCACCAAATCATTCTGTAACCTTGGTATGATTTCTGGATCGATTACCTTTTGAGAGATTGCATTGAGAAATGCACATAGCTTCACAATGGCTAATCGAACGTTTTCCGGTAGAAGCCCCCTCAATGCAACCGGAAGCAGTTGTGTCATAATCACGTGGCAGTCATGAGACTTTAGGTTCTGGAACTTTTTCTCTGCCATGTTTCTTATTCCCTTTATATTCGACGAGAAGCCAGACGGTACCTTAATACTGAGCAGGCATTCAAAGAAGATTTCCTTCTCTTCTTTGGTAAGAGCGTAGCTTGCATGACCCTGATGTATGCCGTCTTCTCCGTGCATACGTTGCTGGTCCTCCCGTGCCTCAGGTGTATCTTTTGTCTTCCCATACACGCCCAAGAAGCCAAGCAGGGTCAAGCAAAGATTCTTCGTCACGTGCATCACGTCGATTGCGGAGCGGACCTCTAGGTCTTTCCAATATGGCAGGTCCCAAAATATAGATTTCTTCTTCCACATGGGTGCGCGTCCGTCAGCATCCTTCGGAACAGGTTGTCCGCCAGGACCCTTTCCAAATATCACCTTCAAATCCTTGACCATATCATGTACATCAGCACCAGTACGGTGGCGAGGCTTCGTCCGGTGATCCGCCTCACCTTTGAAATGCTTGCCTTTCTTTCTTACGGGATGCCTGCTCGGAAGAAATCGACGATGTCCCAGGTACACATTCTTCTTACAACTATTCAAATATATATTGTCGGTATCATCCAAATAGTGCGTGCATCTGCGGTATCCCTTGTTTGTCTGTCCTGAAAGGTTACTGAGAGCAGGCCAATCATTGATGGTCACGAACAGCAACGCCTTTAGGTCAAATTCTTCCCCCATGTGCTCATCCCACGCACGTACACCTGTTCCATTCCACAGTTGTAAGAGTTCTTCAACTAATGGCCTTAGGTACACATCAATGTCGTTGCCGGGTTTCTTAGGGCCTTGGATGAGCACTGGCATCATAATGAACTTCCGCTTCATGCACAACCAAGGAGGAAGGTTATACAAACATAGAGTCACAGGCCAGGTGCTATGGTTGCTGCTCTGCTCCCCAAAAGGATTAATGCCATCTACGCTTAGACCAAACCATACGCTCCTTGCGTCATCTGCAAACTCCTTCCCGTACTTTCTTTCGATTTTTCTCCACTGCGACCCGTCAGCGGGTACTCTCAACTTTCCGTCTTTCTTACGGTCTTCTCTGTGCCATCGCATCGCCTTGGCATGCTCTTTGTTTTGGAACAAACGTTTCAACCGTGGTATTATAGGAGAATACCACATCACCTTGGCAGGAATCTTCTTCCTGGGGCGCTCGCCCTCGACATCACCAGGGTCATCGCGGCTGATCTTATAGCGCAATGCACCACATACCGGGCAAGCGTTCAAATCCTCGTACTCATCGCGGTAGAGGATGCAATCATTAGGGCATGCATGTATCTTCTGCACCTCTAACCCTAGAGGGCAGACAGCCTTCTTTGCTTCGTACGTGCTCTCGGGCAATTCGTTGTCCTTTGGAAGCATATCCTTTATCATTACCAGCAACTTTCCAAATCCCTTGTCAGATACACCATTCTCTGCCTTCCATTGCAGCAATTCCAGTGTGGTGCCCAGCTTTTTCTTGTCACCTACGCAATTCGGGTACAACAATTTTTTTGTGATCCTCTAACATGCGCTGCAACTTCTTCTTCTCCAAGTCACTTGCGCAGTTTCTCTTTGCATCGGCAATGGCCTGACCTAGACCATCAACGGGCTCATCTGATGCCTCTTCTTCAGCTTCTTCCCGCATTGCCGGCTCAGCTTCTTCTCGCATTGCCGGCTCAGATTCTTCCCGCATTGCCGGCTCAACTTGTTCCCCCCCATTGTTGTATCATCGTATTCAGGGAATCCATGGCCAGGATAGCTGTTGTCGTCCTCTTCTTCTTCATTGTCTTCCATCATAACCCCTCTTTCTCCATGCTTGGTCCAAACATTATAGTGGGGCATGAAACCAGACTCAAACAGGTGGACGTGAATGGTTCTTGACATAGAGTAATTGCGACCATTCTTACAACCAGCACATGGACAAGGCATAAAACCATCCGCCCGCTTGTTTGCCTCAGCCGCAAGCAGAAAAGTATGCACGCCCTCAACGAACATGGGAGAGCATCGGTCATCGTACATCCATTGCCGGCTCATCTTCATTACACAACACCGAATAGACCAAATTAATACAAGTTCATACATAAAGTTCATACAACACTTAAATGCAACAAACAAATAACTCTCTAGCTAAAGCATTTAAATGCAACAACAAATGCGATCAAGATCGCAACTAAGGTAACAATTGATCCAATAGCATAATGATACCAAGCCTCACTATCGATGGCATATTTTCTAATCTTTCTAATCTTCAAGCGCATTTTCTCCATCTTGATCTTGTGATCATCGACGACATCGGCAACATGCAACTCCAATTCCATCTTCTCCCTCTCAATTCTTTTCAATTTTTCTTTCAAGTACTCGTTTTCTCTTTCAACTAAACTTAACCTCTCGACAATAGGGTCGGTTGGAATTTCCGGTTCACATACCTCCTAGATAAAAATATCTATGTCAACTTGATGGGCATAATTTGTCATAAACACAAAATGTAACAAATAGAATATACCACATCCGAATCATAACAAGGACGAGGGCCGACGGGGATGGATATCAAAACCATGGCACTATGTATAACAAACAACGTACGGGTAAGATAATTATACGAGTAACTATATATCCAAATCACACAAACATCAATTTTTTATATAAAATTTCATGAACAAGAGGCTCACCACAAGGTGGTGCCGGCGATGGGACGGTGCGGGCGATCGACGGTGGTTACGATGGAGATTTAGAAGGCACTAAGTAAAACACACCTACATATGCAAACTAAGTGTTATTTTGACCTCAAATTGCATATAAATCAAATACTACCACATATAATTCCTCCCAAATTACTAAAACCCACAATTAATCACTATATAAACCAATGCAAGAGCTAATCTAGCAATGAGAGATGAAAGGACAAAGTTGCTAACCTTGGTGATCATTTGAATGGATGGGGGCCTGCAAATCTTGACAAATTTGGGGCAAATTTTGTGATGAACTCGAGGAACAAGGGAAGAACAGAGGAGAGGGAGAGGGGAAAGGGGGAAGAACAGAGTGCGGGTGGACGGAGGGTTTATATAGGACGACCTTTAGTACCGGTTCGTGCCACGAACCAGTACTAAAGGTGCTGGAAGGGCCCCACTCTGACAACATCCTGCCACCACTTTCTTTAGTACCGGTTCATGGCACGAACCGGTGCTAAAGGTTCGCCACGAACCGGTACTAAAGAGCTCCTCCCGCCTAGCCGTTGGAACCGGCACTAATGGACACATTAGTGTCGGTTCTGTTACAAACCGGGACTAATGTGTCTCACATATGACCCTTTTTCTACTAGTGTTCCTAGTGATTTGGGTGCACTAGATTATCTTTATAAGGTTTTGCTTGAAATCCATGAGTCTGAAAATTGTGATGAAGTGCTTTATGAAGTGATTCATGATAGATATTTAAATAAAAAGCATGATTGCAATGATATTATTATAAATTCTATTAATGTCAATTGTGCTAATGATATGCAAAACCCTAAGCTTGGGGATGCTAGTTTTGCTATGATTACTATTTGTTGCAATGATCATGATTGGGGTGATTCTTCTCATGATCTTGAAAATTTATTAAGCCCCATGATGAATATGAGATTGATAATAATGTTTGCAATAATATTGAAAGTGGGTTTGGAGAGGTCATGACTTTAGTTGATGTTAATCCCACTATTTTGGAAGAGTGTCAACTTTGTGTGTTGAGAATATTTTATGTGATAGCTATTTTGTTGAATTTTCTTATGATCCCACATGTAATTATTATGAGAGAGGAAAATATGATTGTATAAATTTTCATGTCACTAAATTACCTCTCGTTATGTTGAGATTGCTATTCTCACTTTCTTCTTCCTTCCATATGCTAGTTTTTGCTTGCCTTGAAAATTTGTTTGCTATAATATGCCTATTCATAGGAAGTATGTTAGACTTAGATGTGTTTGTCATGTGTTTTATGATGCTCTCTTTGCGCTTCAATTCTTGTCTTTCATGTGAGCATCATTAAAATTATCTATGCCTAGCTAAAAGGCTTTAAAGAAAAGCGCTTGTTGGGAGACAACACAATATTTTTACTTGCTGTTATTCAATAAATAATCCATTTAGCTTCTGTTTAGATGTGGTGTTTTAATTAGTGTTTGTGCCAAGTAGAACCTTTGCAAAGACTTGGGGAAAGTCTTTGCGATCTTGATGTAAAAAACAGAAACTTTAGCGCTCACGAGATTAGCTACAACTTTTTACTGGAGAGTGCTATTTAGTTGATTCTTTTTGCATATGATTAATAGATAAATTACTCACGTCCAGAAATTTATTTTAGAGATTTTTGTAGTTCCATAAGTTTGCGTTAGTTACAGATTACTTCAGACTGTTTTGTTTTTAATAGATTCTGTTTTTCGCGTGTTGTTCGCTTATTTTCATGAATCTATGGCTAGTAATGGAGTTTATGAACCATAGAAAAGTTGGAATACAGTAGGTTTAACACCAATATAAATAAAGAATGAGTTAATTACAGTACCTTGAAGTGGTGTTTTGTTTTCTTTCGCTAACGGAGCTCACGAGATTTTCTGTTAAGTTTTGTGTTGTGAAGTTTTCAAGTTTTGGGTAAATATTTGATGGATTATGGAACAAGGATTGGCAAGAGCCTAAGCTTGGGGATTCCCAAGGCAACCCAAGGTAAAGTTCAAGGACAACCAAAAGCTCAAGCTTGGGGATGCCCTGGAAGGCATCCCCTCTTTTGTCTTCGTCCATCGGTAACTTTACTTGGGGCTATATTTTTATTCACCACATGATATGTGTTTCGCTTGGAGCGTCTTGTATAATTTGAGTATTTGATTTTTAGTTTACCACAATCATCCTCGCTGAATACACCTTTTGAGGGAGACACACATTATTCAGAATTATTGAGAATACTCTATGTGCTTCACTTATATCTTTTGAGCTATATAGTTTTTGCTCTAGTGCTTCACTTATATCTTTTAGAGCACGGTGGTGGTTTTATTTTATAGAAATTATGGATCTCTCATGCTTCACTTATATTATTTTGAGAGTCTTAAACATCATGGTAATTTACTTTAATTGTGAAATTAATCTGAATGTGATAGACATCCAAGATGAGCATAATAAAAACTTCCATATTGAGTTCATTGAATATCATGAGAAGTTTGATACTTGAAATGTTTTAAGATATAAAGGTGGTAATATTAGAGTGTGCTAGTTGAGTAATTCTAAAATTGAGAAATACTTGTGTTAAGGTTGGAAAGTCCCGTAGCATGCACGTATGGTAAAAGTTGTGTGACAATTTTGACACATAAGGTGTTCTTTTATTACTTTCCTTATGAGTGGTGGTCGGGGACGAGCGATGGTCTTTTCCTACCAATCTATCCCTATAGGGGCATGCGTAGTAGTACTTTGCTTCAAGGGCTAATAAAATTTTGCAATAAGTATATGAATTCTTTATGACTAATGTGAGTCCATGGATTATACGCACTCTCAACCTTCCACAATTTTCTAGCCTCTACGGTACCGTGCATTGCCCTTTCTCTCCTTGAGAGTTGGTGCAAACTTTGCCTGTTGGGGATATTACTGCTGGGCGTAAACCGGCCTATCTGGGCCGGGTTAACTTCATCAGTAGATCAACAGTGTAGAAGCCCAAGAGGCATGAGAATAAGGGCCCAAGGCCTGTAGTCGGTTTAGCACCTATAGCTGTAAACCGGCCCGGTATGTAAACTTGTATCATAAGTTAGGAATAGAGAGAGACCAACCCGGATGTGTATGAACCGAAGATTGGGACTCTCTGAACCGACGGGCGTCACCCATGTATATAAGGGGATGACCCGGGGCGGTTCAAGGACAACAATTCGAGGCCTAGGAGAAGCTTATTCGCTCCCTAGTCATCGAGACCACATCAATCCCATCACAACTAGACGTAGGCTTTTACCTTCATCGAAGGGGCCGAACTAGTATAATATTGTGTCTTTGCGTCCGCTTTAACCCCTTCAAGTTAAACCGTAGCGATGGCTCCACGACTAAGTCCTTTCATGAGGACATCTGCCGTGACAAAACCACGACAGTTGGCGCCCACCGTGGGGCTATCGCACGATAGTTTGATGATCTTGGAGGGCAAGTTCGAAGGACTCGAAGGCTATGCCGTGGGCCGGATGACCAAGAGTCGTCGCGGCAAGCTCTACATCAACGACGCAGGATGGGGCCCCGAGGCCGGTTCAATCGAGTACGGATACCGGGTCCCCTTTGGTGGCATCCACGTTTTCATCGGCAAGATCGGAGAGCCAGGGCCTGAGCTGGACATCTGCACCGACCTCGTCGAGACAGCTCAGCGTACGAGATCTGCCCAAGCTAAACCGGCCGTGAGGCGTGCCTTTGTGGGAGTTATCCACGGAGGAAGTCACGAGGGCGGATCAGAATCTGGTACTGAAACTGTCATTTGCTCTGACGACGAATCATCAACCGGAGAGACGGAATCTCTGTATCAGCTACAAGATGGCCGGAGGGCTGTTCCGATGGTGACAGTATTTCGGACCCCTCCGATCTACCCAACCGGGTTGGAATATTCATGGCTGGTACACAAGCAGTGCTTCATTCTTCGACGGCTGCAGCGACGATAGCCGGTTCAACAGCGGCGACGGCTGCCAGGGTAGGAGGCCCCGTGCGCCCGCCAGCGCAAGTTTTATCAGATCTGTTCGATGTGTTGGCTGCGCTCATGGCAGAAGTTAACCCGGCAGATCAGGGTGCTCACGATGCAGAGATTGCAAGAGTGAAGGAACAAATCGCCCAGGCCAAAGCGGATCTAGCAGCTGCTGACGCCAGGATGACGGCAGAACGGGCCGCTTTAGATGCACAGGCTTATAGGCTCATGTTGGATCAGAACGCGTCGCATGAAGTCATGAAGAGGAAATACAAATCCCGTTTGCCTTCAGGTTTCGGAGGAAGAGACCTTTTCAACACCCTCGGAGCAGGAACCAGTAATCCACCAGCAGTAAACCGGACGGAAGCGCCTGGGATGGCCGCGCCGGTTCAACCCCGTTTGATGGATCTGCCTCGTCATAACACCGGGGTGCCTCAGGCTGTGCAAACACCTCCGGGCCACTACTCCAATCCGATGGATAACCTTGTTGCAGCTGCGGCGTGATTGGAAGCTATTCCAGTTGAAGGTGATTCACCACAGGCAGTAGAGACGCGCCGGGTTAAGGAACTCCTTAGAACAGCCTTAGTTCAATAGGAAGCATACTCATACAGCCGCGACAGGATCCACTCTACCCCCCGCCCAAGCCGGAGCTATAGCAGGCGCGTGGATGAACCGGCCGTATCAAGTAATGAACGGCGTGGTGCGCCCCGTGGCAACCACCCAACAGGTGGTGTTGATAATGCCCAGGAGGTAGTAAACCGGGCCCGGGCACGCAGGGAGGCCGAGTTAGCAGCACAACACCAAGCATATCAGCCTACGCCGGTTCGTCCAACCGTATTGATCGAGCCTGGCCTCTCCGCTAGTTCGCTGGGGGTACTTTGCCTTGCCCCCGCTTTACACAATGTGCGCTTGCCCAAAGACTTCAAAGGTCCACGTAAGGTGCCGAATTACACTGCTGATTTAGCTCCAGAAGCATGGATAGAAAGCTATGAAATGGCCATGGAGATGCTGGATGTGGACGAGGCCGCGTGTGCAAAGTACTTCACCATGATGCTCGAAGGCACGGCCCGTACCTGGTTGAAGAGCTTACCACCCAATTCTATCAGTTCATGGGCCCAACTGCGAACCCGGTTTATCCAGAATTTCAAAGATACATGTAAACAGCCCATGTCCGTAGTGGACTTGGCGGCCTGTGTCCAGGGGGAAGGGGAGTCAACAACCTGTTGGGTGCGCCGCATTTCGGAAATTCTGCATTCATCAGACCGGATCAACGCGGATTCTGCGATCATAACCCTGGAGGGTAATTGCCGGTTTACGCCTTTAAAATTAAAATTGGGACGCATGAAGCGGTTTTGTAATGACATGGGCACTCTCATGGGCGCTTTAGTGAAGTATGCTGATTCTGATAGTACCAAGGATCCCGAGTCTGATGATGACGAGACAGGGAAGGGAAAGAAGAACAGCGGCTCCAAGGGCCAGCAACATCATTCGGCAGGTAACAGTGGAGGCAAGTGTAAGGTGAATGGTAACATGGACTTTGTAGCCAACACCAACGCGTAGGACAAGGGCCAGCGGCGCAAGGGTAAACGGCCAAATCGAAGCGGAGCGCCTAATCCCAATCCGGACCGCTTGAACTATTTATTGAATCAGCCCTGTCCGAAGCATGGGACGACGGAGATGCCAGCAAACCACCTATGGAACGATTGCTATATTATGCAGGAGTTCAAGAATTCCAACGCTTTCCGGTATGATCAAGGTTCGGGCGGCGGTTCAGGATCCGGGCCGGGTTTCGGTGGAGGAAATTCCGGTTCAGGATTTAACGGTACGTCAGGCGGACATAGTAATCAGAACAATCAGAATAACCAAGGAGGTTACAACCACCAACAGCAACAGTCGGGTTATCAGAGCCACCCGAAGCAGTTGAATAGTGGGCAGTACCATGTCTTCACCACCAGCTTAGACAAGCGAGACAGGAAGGTTCAGAAGCGGGCAGTCAACACCGTTGAACCGGCCACGCCTTGCTACCTACGCTGGTCAGAGCAGCCCATTGTTTGGAGTAGAGAGGATCATCCCCCTGGCTGGACAATCCGGGTCAGCTAGCCCTGGTAGTGGCACCTCAGGTGGGAGGTTATAAGTTCACAAAGGTACTCATGGATGGAGGGAGCAGTATTAACATCCTGTACTATGAGACCTTCCGTCGTATGGGGCTAACAGATAAACATCTCAAACCGTCCAATACAGTGTTCCATGGTGTGGTGCCTGGCAAGTCAGCATATCCGGTTGGTAAGATAGCTCTGGAAGTGGCCTTCGGAGATGAATATGATTCTAGATCAGAAACATTGACATTTGAGGTGGTAAAAATACAGAGTCCATATCATGCCCTATTTGGGCGGCCGGCTTATGCCAAATTCATGGCACGGCCTTGTTATATTTATCTGCAGCTCAAGATGCCAGGTTACAAGGGGACAATAACGGTTCATGGGAGCCGCAAGATCGCTTTGGAATGTGAGGAAGGCGACGCAGCTTATGCAGAGTCGGTTTGTGCCACCGAGGAGCTGAAGTATTATAAGGACAATGTTGATCCGACGGACATGACTCCATTGAAGAAGCCAACCGCGGAGCATGATCCGGCCCTAAAGTTCAAATCGGCAGCTGAGACCAAGCTTGTTGACTTCGTGCCTGGTGATTCGTCCAAACAGTTTAGCATCAGTGCCAACCTGGATCCGAAATAGGAAAGCGCGCTCATCGAGTTCATCCGTGAGAATCGGGATATTTTTGCCTGGAAACCTTCTGACATGCCAGGTGTACCGAGGGAACTCGCTGAGCACACTCTTAATATTGATCCCAAGTACAAACCGGTGAAGCAGTTTCTCCGCCGGTTTAACGAAGAAAGACGCAAGGCCATCGGAGAAGAGGTAGCCAGGCTCTTAGCGGCTGGTTTTATCGTTGAAGTTTTCCATCCAGAGTGGCTTGCTAATCCGGTGCTGGTTCTTAAGAAGAACGGTACTTGGCGCATGTGTGTGGATTACACAGATCTTAACAAGGCTTGTCCGGCAGATCCTTTCGCCCTCCCCCGCATTGACCAGATTATTGATGCCACGGCGGGTTGTGAGCGTTTGAGTTTTTTGGATGCATATTCCGGGTATCATCAGATCAAGATGGTAGTTAAGGACCAGGAGAAAACAGCGTTTATCACCCCCTTTGGAGCCTTCTGCTATGTGTCTATGCCTTTTGGGCTCAAGAGCGTCCAAGCTACGTATCAACGCTGTGTACAGAATTGCCTGCATAAACAGATCGGACGTAATGTGCACGCTTATGTAGACGATATTATGGTTAAGTCAAGGGAGAAGGAGACACTGATTGACGATTTGAAGGAAACCTTTGACAGCCTGCGGGTTTACAAGATGATGCTCAACCCGGCCAAATGTGTTTTTGGTGTTCCGGCAGGCAAGTTATTGGGTTTTCTCGTGTCCAACAGGGGAATCGAAGCTAACCCGGAGAAGATCACGACTATTACTTCCCTGGCTAAACCGAAGTGCATTAATGATGTCCAGCGTTTGGCAGGCCGGATTGCCGCGTTGAGCCGGTTTATCAGCCGCCTCGGAGAGAAGGCCATCCCTTTGTACCAGATGCTAAAGAAGACAGATCAGTTTGTCTGGAGTCCAGCTGCTGATGAAGCGTTGGAGGACTTAAAGCGGCAGTTGGCCAACCCGCCTGTGCTCGCCGCTCCCATTGACAAGCAGCCGCTTCTGCTATATGTTGCTGCTAATGCCAGGGCGGTTAGCGTGGCCATTGTGGTAGAGCGCAAGGAGGCAGGAAAGGAACATCCGGTTCAACGTCCGGTTTATTATATCAGCGAAGTACTTATTGAATCTAAGCAAAGGAATCCGCATTGGCAGAAGCTGGTGTATGGGGTTTTTATGGCTAGCCGGAAGCTGAAGCAGTACTTCCAAGGGCACCCCATCACGGTGGTCAGTTCTGCTCCCTTAGGTGATATCATACAAAACCGAGAAGCGACTGGCCGGATTGTTAAATGGGCTATAGAGCTTGGGCCGCACGATCTGAAATACGTGCCTCGGACGGCGGTTAAATCTCAAGCACTTGTAGATTTCATTAATGATTGGACAGAGTTGCAAGCGCCTGAGGAAAAACCAGATCACACATATTGGACCATCCACTTTGATGGATCCAGGCAATTGGAGGGCTCGGGGGCTGGAGTCGTACTAACTTCCCCACGAGGTGACAAGTTTTGTTACGTTCTTCGCTTAATGTTCCCTTGTACTAACAATGCAGCTGAGTATGAAGCCTTGCTCCATGGTCTCCGGATGGCTAAGGAGATGAATTTAAGCCCGGTTAAGTGCTTCGGTGACTCGGACCTAGTGGTGCAACAAGTGTCCGGCACTTGGGATTCTAAGGACCCGCTTATGGCTGCATATCGTCGTGAGGTGGATACTGTCGCGGGTCATTTCAAGGGCTATCAGGTGGACTACGTGGACCGTCGGAAGAATGAAGCAGCAGACGCCTTAAGCCGGTTGGGTTCTCAACGTAAGCCGGTTCCACCCAATGTTTTTCTGGACGTACTGTATCACCCATCAGTCAAGCTCCCTGGTGAAGTGGATTTGGCTATTCCTGATCCGAAGGCTCAATTGGTGGCGGCCCTTCACGTCATTCCGGATTGGACGCTCCCTTATCTTGCGTACATGAACCGGGGCGAGTTGCCAGAAGATGAGACGTTGGCCCGGCAAATAGTCCGGCGATCTAAGTCTATGACTATTATTAATGATGAATTGCATCATTGCAGCGTATCCGGGGCGTTTCAACGCTGTGTGTCCCCTGAGGAAGGCTATCAAATATTGCGTGAGATCCACGAAGGAGATTGTGGTCACCACGCCGGTTCAAAATCCTTGGTGGCTAAAGCATTCCGCCACGGTTTTTATTGGTTGACTGCCCATGCTGATGCAGAAGATCTAGTCAGACAGTGTGATGGTTGCCAAAAGTTTTCCAGACGTGCTCATGTACCGGCCCAAGAATTGAGGATGATTCCGATTACTTGGCCGTTTGCGACTTGGGGGCTGGATATGGTCGGACCTTTCAAAAGGTCCAAGGACAAAAAGACCCACCTCCTGGTGGCGGTTGACAAATTTAGAAAGTGGGTGGAGGCAGAACCAGTTAGCAAGTGTGACGCGGCTACGGCGGTTCAGTTCATCAAAAAGGTGATTTTCCGGTTTGGCTTTCCACATAGTATCATCACAGATAATGGTACCAATTTGTCCAAAGGTGCCATGAAAGAGTTCTGCGAACGAGAGCACATAAGGCTAGATGTTTCCTCAGTAGCACACCCACAGTCCAATGGTCAAGCGGAAAGAGCTAATCAAGAGATCTTAAGAGGCATCAAGCCCCGGCTTATGGTCCCTTTGCAGAGGACGCCGGGTTGTTGGGTGGAAGAATTACCATCTGTGTTATGGAGTATCAATACTACGCCTAACAGATCCACGGGATACACACCGTTCTTCATGGTCTATGGAGCGGAGGCGGTTCTCCCCAGTGACATCCGTCATGACTCACCTCATGTGGCAGCTTATGTTGAAGTGGACAACGAAACGGCACGGCAGGACGCTTTGGATCGGTTCGATGAAGAGCGGGACATAGCAGCTGCTCGCTCGGCGATTTACCAACAAGATCTTCGTCGTTACCATAGTCGCCGGGTCAGAACCAGAACTTTTCAAGAAGGAGATTTGGTGCTTCGGCTCATCCAAGACCAGACTGATATGCACAAGTTATCCCCGCCTTGGGAGGGACCTTTCGTGGTCAGCAAGAATCTGCACAACGGGTCATACTATCTGATCGATATTCGAGAGCATAAAGACTCACGCACGTCAGAGGAGGAGACCAACAGGCCGTGGAACATAGCTCATCTTCGGCCTTAATATACCTGAGCCATCGGCTCTACTTATGTACATATTATGACAGTGTATATATTACGAATAAAGTAATAAACCGGAGCCTTAGCTAAAGCGGGGTATCTGTTCTGTTACGTCATGCGTGGTTACATGGAGTTGTTCTGTCTTAAAACGGCCTCCGGTTTACCCCTTGAGTTTGCTTTTTAAAAGCTTTGTGATATCACTTGGGGGCTTGGTCGTGTCCGAACCAATGCAACACCTGTTGATAGGCGAAAGCCACCAGATCACTTGGGGACATGGTCAAGTCTGAACCAGTCACGCCTCTTGATCGGCCTAAGGCCATAGAGTCACTTGGGGGCTTGGTCGAACCCGAACCATTGCCACGCCACTTGATCGGCATAATGCCACGGTTTCAGTTGGGGACCTGGCTGACTTAAATCATAGCTACACCTTGTAGGGAGCTTGATCGTGTCCGACCATGGTAACACCATCTGATCGGCTCAGTAAAGCCCCCTTTTTTGCAAAACGGTTTATCATTGCCTTTGCTTTCATGATTTTTTGTTGTGTTTCTTAAACCGACAATATTTTTAAACCGGTTCGAACTGTCATTTGACGAAGTTCGGTTCATTTTAATCTAGAGTTTGTTTTCCCGGTTTGGTTAGTTCTGTTAACATCCCATTATGGAGTAACAAAGGGCTCGTCATGACCCGGCACGGTTTACACTGTAAACCGGCATTCTAAATACAGGAGCTATTCTCTCCTTTGACGGTAAGGGTTTATACAACCTCCGCTTCAAGATTGGTTAAACCAACTTTATGCCCAGCGATGGCAGGTATTTTGTATCACAATTTTTATGGTATACCTCCATATTTCATCTCATATATATATGAACATCACAAGCCAAACTGGCGGTACAAGCCGCCTTGGCGATTTACAATTTTGTGACTGCAGGGGATATAGATTGAAAATTTTGATCAATCACGAAAAGGTATCAGTACCTATGCACGAAGGCATATCCAAGGCAAGAGTATTGACTATCCTATTACAAGGCAACATGGTGCCCAAATAAGATCATTGTTTTTGGCAGAGAGTAATGAAGCAGTTAGTTAAACCGGCTTCCGGTTCATGCTTGCTCGCCGACCTGGCCCGATGGCTGTGGGTCGTCCTGTGCCACTTCAGCTTCTTCATTTCTGCTCACCGGCTGGAAGTCAACAGTAGTCCAGTCGATTCCCATTAAAGCTTGAAAGACAACTTCTTCATGGATCAGGGCAGATGGTTCAATATCAGGAGCATAGGTGTGCTTACGGTTTGGGGGGATCAGGTTCTCTGCTTCAGGGATAGGTGCAGCCACTCGCTTGTTCTGATCGTCATATTGAGCTTGATAGTGTGACAGATTTGCCTCTTCAACTAGTTGGCAAGCCAGAGGGCGCACCGCCCGGTTTATCGCTCTTAGATCATTCTCATTGAATTCTGAACCGTCCTCCTTCAAGCTGGGATAGCCTTGAGCTGCCTCCACAGGATCGAAATCTGGCACCCATGCCTTAGCCCGGATTAAAGCGTTAATGGCACCGGTTCGAGCAGCAGACTTTTTCAGCTCTTCAATCCGGGCGGGGAGCATGGACAGCCTCCTAAGAGTGTCTTGGATCAAGGAGGGTGCCGGATTGTTGTGGGATGCGGTGGAGATGATTCGCTGTGCCCCGGTGTACAACTGCTCCACTAAAGTATAGACAGCTTTCAATTTCATCCGCACATCTGATCCCAAGTGACCAATACGAGTGCCTATGACAATGCAAAAGCAATCACAAACCGGATTTATCATAATACAGGCCAAGCTATTACAGAAATCAAGAAAGGCTTACCAAAGATAGCAGCAGTCATAGTGTGCACTTGCCGCTTTACGCTGGTCAGCTCCTCCACTACCGGTTTAAGGGCAGCTTCAGCATTTTCAGCCCTTTTTGTTAAAGCGGCCTTGTCGGTATCCCAGCCGGCCCGCTCAGACTTGAACCATTCCTTGAGCTGTTCCATTGTGGTCAAAGCGGTCTTCATTTCATCTCTGGCTTTAGAAGTTTCTGCTTGCTGCGTCTTCAAATTTTCTTGCAGATCATTGATTTCGCTCTGCAACAACACAAGAGCAAGTTATAAGTCCCGAGTGCATAACCAGTTATACACTTGGCACTTGGGGGCTAATGCATATTTGATCACCATCTATCAACGAAATCACAAAGTCCCAAGCTTAATACAAGTATTCAACTCGGCACTTGGGGGCTAATGGCTATTTGATCGAACATGTTCTAATGTGGTGCTATGTATTACAGTCCCGGTTTAACTATATTACAGTTAAACCGGCCCTTGGGGGCTAGGAGAGCTAACAACAATTGAAATATTCTAGTAGAAAGAAACATGGAGGTTACCTCAAATTTTTCCTTCATCATCTTCACCAGGCCAGCTTCGTAATCACGGCTAGTGTACAGCCGGTTCAGATAACCAACATGAAGGTCTTGGGGGCTCAGAGCGGCATAAGTTGCCAGATCAACATCCCACTTGCCCTTGCTCATGGTGGTGGATTCTTCCTTGGCAAAATGCTTGGCTAAAGCGATCGGGTTACCCGGTTCACTGTGGCCAAAACCAGTGATTACAACATCATCGTCCTTGCTACCGCCGGTTTGACCAGGAACGGTCGTTTTATCGGCAGGACGGATTAGACTGGTGGGTTTCTCAATCTGGGTCGGGCCTCCAGGTTGGTCAGCAGGACGGGAGGAATCAATAGGTCTATCTTCGGCAACAAGAATGTCATCATGCAATGGTGGGTCGTTGGGCGTATCTTCACAAATAGTCGCTTCAGGATTCAGGGTGATATCTGGTTCAGGAGCAGTCTCTTCGTCAACCATCTTATCCAGACGAGCCTTTTTACTTGGCCTCGGTTTAGCCCTGGAAAAGCACAAGAACAGTCAAATACAGCGTATGATATGAAAGGATGCACTGGAAATAGTATGAAGTGTATGACTTACCCAAGCACCGTTTTAAGCGGTGGCAGCTGAGTGGCTGATGACTCGCCAGATGAAGAGTGGGAAGTGACCTGATAATCGGAGTCAGATGGATTAAGGGGTTGACGAACACAGCCCGCTTTAGGATAAGCACTGACAAGCAAATTAGAGACCTCTGAACGACGTTTTCGAACCGGACTGTTTGGTAAACTGGCGGAGGTAACTACCTGGCCGCTGTGCCGAGTTGTGCGGTGAGCTTCATGTTGCTGGGTCTTCATAAAAAAATTGGAATCCAAATAAGCAAGGGGATGAGAAAACTTAATTTTCCGGTTTGCCCGACGAATTTTTAATGAAGGCGAAGGACTTGAGTCAGAGGAGAGAATAATTACCTCTACATCATCAGCAATACTGGCTTCAGCTGTTGGGGAACGTTGCAGAAAATTAAAATTTTCCTACGGTTTCACCAAGATCCATCTATGAGTTCATCTAAGCAACGAGTCAAGGGAGAGAGTTTGCATCTACATACCACTTGTAGATCGAGTGCGGAAGCGTTCACGGGGATGGTGATGAGGGAGTCGTACTCGCCGTGATTCTGATCACCGACGACCAAGTGCTGAACGGACAGCACCTCCGCGTTCAACACACGTACGGGACGATCGACGTCTCCTCCGTCTTGATCCAGCAAGGAGGAAGGAGAGGTTGAGGAAGGCAGCTCCAATGGCAGCACGACGGCGTGGTGCAGTTGGTGAAGAAGTTCTCCGACAGGGCTTCGCCAAGCACGTACGGAGGAGGAGAGGTGTTGGGGAGGGGAGGGGCTGCGCCTTTGATTGTGTGTTGCAGCCCTCCCCTCACCCCTCTATATATAGGAGGAGAGGGGCAAGAGGGGCCGGCCCTCTAGGGGAAACCCTAGAGGGGGGGCGGCGGCCAAAGGGAGAAGGGAAAGAGGGGTGGCTTGCCCCCCAAGCTAGGGGGGCGCCCCCTTTAGGGTTTCCCTCTCCCAAGCCCTAGCCACATGGGCCTAGGTGGGGAGGCGCGCCCAGCCCACTAGGGGCTGGATCCCTCTCCCACACAGCCCATGTAGCCCCCCGGGAGGGGTGGCCCCTCCCGGTGGACCCCCGGAACCCTTCCGGTGGCCCCGGTACAATACCGGTATGCCCCCAAAACTTTCCGGTGCCCGCTTAACCACTTTCCATATATAAATCTTTACCTCCGGACTATTCCGGAACTCCTCGTGACGTCCGGGATCTCATCCGGGACTCCGAACAACATTCGGTAATCACATACAAGTCTTCCTAATAACCCTAGCGTCACCGAACCTTAAGTGTGTAGACCCTACGGGTTCGGGAGACATGCAGACATGACCGAGATGCTCTCAGGTCAATAACCAACAGCGGGATCTGGATACCCATGTTGGCTCCCACATGCTCCTCGATGTTGTCATCGGATGAACCACGATGTCAAGTGTTCAAGCAACCCCGTATTCTATTCCCTTTGTCAGACGGTATGTTACTTGCCCGAGACTCGATCGTCGGTATCCCAATACCTCGTTCAGTCTCGTTACCGGCAAGTCACTTTACTCGTACCGTAATGCATGATCCCGTGACCAGACACTTGGTCACTTTGAGCTCATTATGATGATGCACTACCGAGTGGGCCCAGTGATACCTCTCCGTGACACGGAGTGACAAATCCCAGTCTCGATCCGTGTCAACCCAACAGACACTTTCGGAGATACCTGTAGTGCACCTTTATAATCACCCAGTTACGTTGTGACGTTTGGTACACCCAAAGCACTCCTACGGTATCCGGGAGTTACACGATCTCATGGTCTAAGGAAGAGATACTTGACATTGGAAAAGCTCTAGCAAAAACGAACTACACGATCTTGTGCCATGCTTAGGATTGGGTCTTGTCCATCACGTCATTCTCCTAATGACGTGATCCCATTGTCAATGACATCTGATGTCCATAGTCAGGAAACCATGACTATCTGTTGACCAACGAGCTAGTCAACTAGAGGCTTACTAGGGACGTATTGTAGTCTATGTATTCACACATGTATTACGATTTCCGGACAATACAATTATAGCATGAATAAAAGACAATTATCATGAACAAGGAAATATAATAATAATGCTTTTATTATTGCCTCTAGGGCATATTTCCAACATCAGCTTCATCCTGACAAATATCATCATTAATTAGGCATATGAAAAGTAAACCAAGTGAATCAAGTTCTGCCTTGAGGTCCGGATTACTCACAGCATCATCCGCGGCCGGATCAGAAGAGGCAGTGGTTCTTCTTTTATAAGCAGTTCTCTTGACAGCTTTGGTCTTTTGCCGGGTTAGTTTCTCCGGTTTCTCGGGCTTCTCTGGTTTCTCTTGGGGAAGTTTCTTGCTCCAGAATGGGTCATCACCCTGATTAAGCAGCAGTTGAGGTTAAAGGTCATGCCCAAGACAACAGTAATATATTCAGCAAAGATTAGTTAGAAGCCTTACAGAGGGTGGCTTGTTGGTAGCACAGAACGGGAGCAGACCGGTTTGGGCACAGAGATGTTCCGGTTCATTCAGCATTTTCTTCACCGCTTCAGTGACCTCATCATCGGTGAGCTGAATATTAATGTGTCTGAGGGGATCATTGACACTGCCAGAATACTGGCACAGTAAACCGGAGCGCTGGGAGAGGGGCAATATGCTCCATGATATCCAGCAGCGCGCGAGATCGATCCCGGTAAGACCATTGGCCATGAAGGCTCTGAGCTTGGAGAGTTGAGGAGCATATTTACTTCTCTCACTGGCAGTTAACCTTTGCGGGAAGGGATGTGCATTACTGAGTCGCTCAGGACGAAAACCGGGCAAAGGATTCTCATTAGCAGGTGAGGTGTCTCGGCAGTAAAACCAGGTTTGATTCCATTCCTTGGGGTGGCTGTGCAGTTTGACATGAGGATAAGTGACTTCCTTCCTCTTTTGAATCGCCATGCCTCCTAATTCCGTGTTGGGCCCGTCGGTGAATTCTGTGCGGCGGTTTAGATGAAAGCAGTCTCTAAACAATTCAACCGTGGGTTCTTCTTGAAAGTATGCTTCGCAAAGCACTTGGAAGTGGCAAATATTGGTAACAGAATTGGGGCCTATATCTTGCGGACGAAGTTGAAAATTGGCCAGCACATCCCGGTAAAATTTTGAACCGGGTGGGTTAAAGCCCCGGGCCAAGTGATCTGCGAATACTACGATTTCTCCCTCCTGAGGTGTGGGTAAACATTCGTTGCCGGGAACCCTCCAATGGATATCATTTTTGCTGCTTAAAGCGCCCGTCAGTGCAAGGTTGTTTAACTGAGTCTCGGTGACCCGGGAAGGCACCCAGTTGCATTCGTACACTTGCTTGGCCATCTAAAAAAGAAAAGATATCTGGTTCAAGGAATATGTTGGGACAAAAAGAGAACCAGTGTACCATGCTAAATCGGAGACAAGTACATCTAAACCGGAATTCTACGAAACGACAGAGTTTGGTTAAGGAATTTTGGTGGTTCAACAAGGGGACTAATGGTGTATACCGGTTTGGTTTTTTTCTCTATGACAAGTTAAACCGCCTGGTCTAAACAGTGAAAGCAACTAAGGTTGCAAATGGTTAAGTATGCAGAAACAGGTTTCACGAGAATTCTTTACAATAAAGGATCTGGAGCCAGATCAGAAAAGAAGAAAGAAAACAGAACAGTTTGTCATACCATGAACCGAAGGTAATATGTCAGATTTATGGGTATAGGCACAAGGCTACAGGCGGATACTAAAAACTACTGCTAATCGGGGCAAGCTGTTACAAAGAACTAGCTAGAAGTCGGGCAGGAACATGAGTAGTTCATGGAGCACGGCAAGAAACTGGAAACCCTAGAACGGATCTAGGTCAAGGGGAGCTAAAGGCTTACCTGAGCCGAGGAGATGCGGAGGAGGTGTCGCGTTTCTCTGGGGCGTTCAGGGTGATGCAGCGGCCCGAGACGAGGCAGAAGTCGACGGCGGCGGCGGAGCTCCGAGGCGAGTAGTGCGAGGAAGACGAAGAGAAAGAGGACGAAGGGAAGAAAGGGAATGACCTTTCGGTCCTATTTATAAAGCGAGACACCTGTGTCAGGCGCGGGAATCAAGGACCGCGAATCTGGGAAGCGGGCTGTCGCCTCGATTATTGCGGATCTGTTAAATAAAGAAGACGTCATGAATATTAATGAAGACGTCATGATGGTTTGCAGCAGCTGGAGAAGGTGACGTCACGGCGGTTCAACAATTTCAAGGAAGTATTTGCAGATGAAGATTTTTATCAAGGATTGACATGAACCTGTTCAAATCAATCTGGGGCCTAATGTGGGGATATTACTGCTGGGCGTAAACCGGCCTATCTGGGCCGGGTTAACTTCATCAGTAGATCAACAGTGTAGAAGCCCAAGAGGCATGAGAATAAGGGCCCAAGGCCTGTAGTCGGTTTAGCACCTATAGCTGTAAACCCGCCCGGTATGTAAACTTGTATCATAAGTTAGGAATAGAGAAAATATTAGAGGAGGTTGCGTTGACCCTTTCAAACAAGAAAACTCGAACGTGTCGTTTGGTTCCAAGGGATCAGAAAACCATGTCGTTTGGTCCGCTGTGTACGTGGACCTTGTCCACATCCTTTGTTCATCTCTGTAAATTCATAGATCATCCATAGTGTTCATTTACTTACCTCTAGACTCTAGTATTTCCCACATTTTTTGGTTTCAAATATTGCATGCATTTTTCCCACATATATCCCTCGAATCACATCTTCATTTCTATTTTTTAAACAGATCTTTCTAATTTAAATATTTTTTAATGTCCCTAGTTTTCCGGGTTTTAGTTGCATGAGATGTCAAGTTTGGTTTTTCCTAACTTGTCGCCATGCCATCTACTTTTGTGGCTCCAGCAGCGACACCAGCTCCGACACTGCGATCGACCTCTCCGGCGAGCTAGATGTCTCCAACCCCTTCGGCGAGCGAGCGACGGCGGACGCCGACGCGAGGGAGCCCGCGTCGCCTGGAGCCGGCGAAGCCGCCGGATTTTTGAGACGAACGGTCGCCATGGACTTCCGGAAGCCTCGTCCTCGGTCCATCCTCACCGCCCGACGGATTAGAAGAGCAGATGACGGCCCCGACGTAAGCTACGGCGAACGTCACGGCCAAGGAAGCATCTCGGCGGCGGAGGCCGCATCAGCGACGCCTTCAAATCTACCAAAGGTAGATGAACTTCCTCACTCTGCTTGTCTTCTCCTTCAATCTTGCCTTGCTTGACCTTCTTTCTTCGTGCAGATGAACTTCGCGCCCTTTGCAAGACAAGGATTGTCATGCAATTCCTCTCCTAGCTCCCCGACGAATTGCTCTCAAGGTGGCCTATCTACTGCTGAAAAAAGGTTGGCCAAACTTCTAGCCAGGGTATGGTTGAACTTCCTTCTGCCTGTTATTTTCTTATAGCCATGTGAAGTTCTGGTAGTGTGAAAAGCCATGTGAAGTTCTCGCAGTGTGTGAGCCTCAGTCCAGGCTACAAAACAGTAGAAAATCTACCTGCATTCACATGTGAAAAGCCATGTGAAGTTCAACTAGTAAGTGAGCCTCAGTCCAGGCTACAAACAAAAGAACCCTTGTCTGCATTCACATGTGAAAACCCATGTGAAGTTCAACTAGTAAGTGTGCTAGAGTTCAGGTTGGTACGTAACTGGTTGTGTGCAAAAAATAAAAGGAAAAAACATACATATGATCACATGAAGGCCAGGTTGGTATGCACTAGTGGTTCAAGCATTCAAAGTCATGAAGGTTCAGTCTTTTTCTTTACTGTAGACAGTATTTCCCCTTTGCAAACAAGAAGTTCAGGGTGTCGATAGTGCTCAGTTCAGGTACATATAAGTAATCAAATAGTGTAGAATTAACAGAATGTGAGGTTCATTCTGTGAAGGGTGCTAAGTTCAGGTACAGAAGTATTGGCAGATGCTCAGCTCAGTTAAGAGTGTGATGCCTGTCCTAGGGAAAAAATATGTACATGAACACCACTTTTATATCAGAAGTTCAGACTGCAAATAATGCTAAGTTCAGTTACAAAGGTATATGCAGATGTAACTTGTGTGCTAATAAACATTTTTTTCTTTTATGTCAGCAAGACGAGAGACGAATGAAGAAGCTTAGAAGTTCCTAGCACCAAGTACACAATCCTAAGCCTGTACGCGTTGCACATCCCACTCAATGGGTCACACCACAAACGCACCAACATCATTGCCAACCTGCTCCAGTCCAAAAATGGATGACACCCGAAACACATGGAAACTTCCAAGATGCTGGGTCACAGCACTATCCGCACAACTTTGTGCCTCCACCTAATTGGGTGACGCCGAAAATCCCCTGCGGATTCTTTGTATCCACCAGCAGACTCCAAAGCACGCCCATGGAGGAGGGGTTAGCTCAAGTCCTGCGTGTAACTCTGGAGGTTATGCTAGTGTGCCTCATCAATGGCAAAGCGAAGCAACTAAACATGATCCCAGGACAAATCCAACAGGAATACACACACGGAGGAGAGTGCTCTGCACACTACCACCGTTGGATCCTCCTCCTGCTGCTGCTACAAGTCAGAATTGTACGGGACATAAGGTATATGGATTGCTTCACAAAACAAAAGAGCAAACCAATACCAGGATGGCAATACCTCCACAACCACCTCAAGCAAAAAGGACGCAAACAAGAGAGAGGCCATCTTCAGCTCTCCTTCCTCCTCGTGATCCACTCCTGCATCCTGCTATGATTACTCCGCCGTGCCCCATCCCAAAGGGACAGCAGCAGACTCCGGTGGAGTTGCGATCATACACGCACGTAAGTGAAACAAAAATATTTATATACGCATCTTGTATTATCTGCAAATTTTTTGCTCCCTCCAGGATAAGAAATTCATAGACTGCATTTTAACGTGCCGTTTGGATTGTTTTTTCTTTTTCTACAGATGCCGGATCTCCCGGATTATATAATACCAAGACTAAAGATGCGATTCCAAGATGTAGAGAAAGCAAGGGAATTTTATAACAGATACACTAGACACGCTGGTTTTGGAATCAGGAAGACGGGAGGGAATGACAATCACAAGTATTTTGTTTGCGCGTTCCAAGGAAAACACACAACTTCTGTTTCAGAGGCTGACAGGCAGCGAAACAAAACATCGCAGAGGATAGGCTGCAAAGCAAGAATGAGGGTGAAGGTGCAGGAGGATAACACATGCGTGGCAGTGGACATTGAGTACAATCATAATCACCAACTCATGCAAACTGACGACATGCTGGTATTCTTGCACTCACACAAGAATTATGACCCCACTATTTTGGAGTACGTAAAGCTCCTGCAGTACCATGATGTCAAGCACACAACAATCATGTCCATGTTGTCTGAAAATGAAGATGGGAGCTACTTCCTAAGCATGACCAGACGAGACCTACTAAACCAGTAAGTATTCAAACATCCACATACTGCAATGTACATAGCATCCTAAGTCACAACCCTTTGCTAGCAAAAATAACAAATGCATGTTTGCCTGTAATTTGCAGGAAAGCCATGAATTCAAGGAAAGATGATTTGGATGATGTATTGAAACTTGTTTCATTCTTCAAAGACATGAAAGCAATCAATGACGAGTTTTTCTATGACATACAAGTAGACAAGGACAACTCAATTAAAAACACTTTCTGGTCCAATGCAAGCTGCCAAGGAGCGTATCAAGACTTTGGCGATTGCGTAACATTCGACACAACTTACAAGACCAACAGGTTTCATATGCCTCTCCGAGTGTTTGTTGGAACAAACCATCACTTGTAGTCAACAATATTTGCTGTTGTCCTGATCAGAGATGAAGATGCAAAGTCATTCAAGTGGTTGTTCGATACATTCATGCCCAACTTGCATTCTAACAGGTGAGTTAAAAAAACTCTACAAGTTTCATCATCTTTTCAGCCTATGGGTCTGTACTGGGTATATTTGGTTTTATCTGAAAATAATGTAAAGCAAGAAGTTCAACCAATGTTAGCACAGAAGTCCAACTAACAGTACAAAGAAAGCAAAATTATCTATCAAATGTTTAGAAAATAATTAGTTATGAATGTGAAGTTCAAATACAGGAATCATAGAAGTTCAAAGGACAAAAGGTGTAAGAAAAAATATATGTAACATGTTCAGAAAAATATAGTTATTTATGTGAAGTTCAACCACTGGTACCACGTAAGTTCAAGAACACTGCTTTAAGAAAATTCTGAGTGTGACACTACTAGGTAGTCCTGCTGCTACATGTGAAGTTCAAGCACTGGTACCACAGAAGTTCAAGAACACTGTTGTAAGAAAAAATACATGTGACATTTTTAGATAGTCATACTGCTCATGTGAAGTTCAAGTACTTGTACAACATAAATTCACCATCAGTGCAAAAAGAAGCAAATTTCATTTTTTTAATTCATGCAGACCAGTGCCTGTCGATGGTGAAAGCTATACCACAATCATTTCCAAACACCGTCCACAAGCTATGCCGTTGGCACATCATGAAGAAGTACATGGAATACCTCGCGTTGCTGTACAAAAAGTATAAAACATTCAAAGAGGAGTTCACAGCTATATTAAACTGGCCACTAATGCCAACGGAGTTTGAAGCTGCCTGGGCTGAACTCGTGCACAAGTACAACCTAGAGAAAGACCAGATGATGATACAGGTGTGAAGTGATAGGAAAATGTGGATTTCAGCATATTACAAGAAAATTTTCTGTGCTAGAATGACTTCCACACAACAAAGTGAGAGCATGAACCACGTGCTCAAGAAAGGGTTTGTCAAGGGGACCCAGAACCTGCACAAGTTTGCTAGGTGGGTAAATGCTTGCATACAAACTCGGATGCAGAAGAAGAACGAGCAGACAATGACCAGCATGGTATGAAGACAAAAAAACAACCCCATCATATTGTGTTTTCCTTCGACATGTGCACTTTGAATTTAAAAAAATGAAACCCATGACTCTGCTTCGACTATAATCTTATTTTTTGACATGTGTAGACCAATCCTATGACAAAAACAGCTTACGGCTACGAGGAAGACATGTCTATCAAGTACACGAGAGCCTTGTACACCGAGATGAGGACTAGGATGAGAAAAGCCATGCTATTTCGCGCAAAACCTACAGCAGAGCCCACTAAGTACCTTGTGTACTACCACAACAAGGTTGGCCATGATGATGAAGAAAGATTTTCCTGGTGAAAGCATGAATTCCAGGTTGTACCTGACCCAGAGAATGAAATATACGAGTGTGAATGCAAGCTTTGGACACACATGTCAGCGGAAAAACAAACTCATTAAATAGCTAAAATAGTAGTATCATACCAAAAAAATATGAAACTCATTGCTGGCTCACAAAGATATTTGATTCTGCATTCATCACAGAATGCAGGCCTGTTCTGCCTTCACATCATGAACATACTAGACTACCTGAAGCCTGACAAATTTCCACACAAGTATATCCTAAAAAGGTACACAAAGACTGCAAGATCACAACCAACATTTGATACAAGGGACTACAACACAACAGCATCGGATGGCAGCTCAAGACTATCGAAGCAAGACACCTTGCTGCAGCTAAATTTGATGGTTAACAAGAAAGCAATGAGATGTGACCAGCAATATGACAGAACCTTCTATGTTCTCAAGAGGCTCGTGGAAGAGCTTGATGCAATACATTCAGCAAATTGAGCGGATGCTGACGAAAGGATGGCTGAAGAAGATGCTGAAATTGAAGATGGCCTTCATTATTATGAAGCTGAAAAGCTCCAGACAGCTGCTCAAGCAAACCAATGCAAGCAGGATGTTGACCAATTATTGCAGCAACGGTAGGAGCAGACGATGAAACTGCCGCTCTACTCTGAAACAAAGGGTAGGAAGAAAATTTATGCAGCTATGAAAAGTGACAAAAGAGCTCAAATAAAGGCACCATCTGCAGAAAGAGTGCTCATGATCGATGAGAACGGAGTGCCACTTGGACACAGGAAGTGTAGTGTGTGCAAACAGGTTGCACGACACAACAAACTCACATGTCCAACACTCTTAGAAGGAAACGATGCCGAGGAGGTCAAGCAACCCAAAGTTCAAAAACAGCAGCCCAAAGTTCTAGAAAGCAAGGGACCACACCCACAGAAAGCAAGTAGCAGGCTTTGTAGCATATGCAAGGAGTATGAACCACACAATGCAAGAACATGCCCGAAGCGCGCAGATGCTGAAAAGACAAGCAAAAGACCAGAAAAGAAACAGAAAGCTAAAACTAGAGCCAGCAAAAAGAAAATAGTTGAAGAAGAACAGGAGGAAGAGGAAGACACCATCGAAGAAGACGAAGAGGAAGAGGAAGAGGAAGAGGAAGTGGAATGCGAGGAGGAAGAGGAAGAGGATGATGAAGAGGAAGAGGACAATGAAGAGGAAGGGGAAGAGGTACATGTCAAGAAAGAACCAATACAACCAAAGCCTAGGAGGAGCGCAAGGCTGATGAATAGTTAGACTAGGTCAATTAAAAAAAGCAAACTTATGTCATGTCAATCTGCAGAAATATTATTCCACTTTTGAAAAAGTATCTTAGGAGAAGCTTACTCGAACTTTTAATGATGAAGTTTAAAATAAATTATATAGTAGAAGTTCAAGTGAGCTTACTGCAGAAGTACTAGTATAGTGTAAGAGGAGGTGCTGGTGATGTAAAGTATGAAAGAGCAAGCAGTAATAAAATGAAAAATATACAGTGTGAAGTTAAGTAATATTACTGCAGAAGTCCTGCTATATTATGAGAGGAAGTGATGTGCTGGTGATGTATTCCATGCTAAGTGCAAGCAAGAATAAAAATGAAAAATATACACTATGAAGTTCAAGTAACATTACAGTGGAAGTTTTGGTATATTATGGTAGGACGTGCTGGTGTTGTATTCCATAATAGAGCAACCAGCAAATAATTATACAGTTTTGAAGTTCAGGTCAGCTTACAGAAGAAGTTCTGGTATATAAAATCGATGTAGGAAAAAATATGCTTAAAAAAATAAAGTTTTGCCGTATGAACTTAGGTTAGCAAGCCTAAGACAACGCGCTCAGATATGAAATTCTGTTTGGATACGTGCAGAAGTTCATGTACAATGCCGGCAAAACATAAAGAAAAGTTAAGGAGTGTATGAGAATATTTTTGCACAAAGTTACAGTTGAAATCCATTTGCAGTTGAAAAATCACAAAAAAAATATAGATTCTATGCAAAAGCCTACGTAATGGTTGCGTTGAAAAATAACAATACATTACACAACACAGAAAATGCTATCCACCTTAAACCAGCAGCCTAGCCAGATCTCAAGCAGAAGTTCAAATCAAAATATCATATGTTGGGGCCCAAAAATAAACAACACAAAAAAACAAGCAGTTCAACCATAGCCGAGGGAGAAGTTCAGCAACACCTGTTGGGGGGAAAACATACAACACATGGATACTGAAAACGATGTAGTACATTGAAATTCACAAGCCAAATCATTCTTCACACCAAATACATTTGTCCACAATAACATAAGCAATAGTGTTGCAGCTACAGATACACAAATCACTAAAACATTCTTAAAACCAAATCTTTACGGAATCGTTCCAACCATTATCAAACCTAAAATCTGTACGAATTCAAATCAACACTGAAAACTAATGCTTCGAATTCACGGGCCCAAGGACTGGATATCTTTAGGGAGCTCTGCACGCATGACTTCATTCTTCTCGCTAAACAATAGAGTGTGCATGAACTCAAACTTCCAGTCATCTGTAGCAGCCTGCAAACAAGAAATGAAATGATGGTTTAGTAACGGATAACTAAAACAACAGCAGGAGCGTCTCAGCAAAAACACACAAGAAAAATGAAAAGGATGATGAGACAAGAACAACGACAAAACATACTTCCACATCACCAAAATCTTCAACAAGCTCATCGCCATCATATGAAAAGCAGAACTTCACGGCAAAGAAACCACAATCATTATTCTTTTGCTTTGGAACATCAATAAAAGTCGGCCTCTTTGCAATAGTCACCCAGTTAGGCTGCTTGCTTGCTTTGTACGCAGCCTTGCCATACACCTCCTCGAGCAACCCAACAAATCTCTTGATCTACCAGAAATAACAAATAAGACGAAGTCGAAAACATGTTAACCAAAATAGTTAAGTTCAAGTACATAAAAAGCAACACTTGCATAAGATCCAGCTAAACAAATAGCAGAAGTTCAACTGTCAAATGATAGTCAGTTCAAGCAGTATTACCACAACAGAGACAGAAACATATTTTGTTAACAAAAGGCATAATAACCTGTGTCAAACAAGAGAATATGAAAGGAGGTTCAGGCTAAGAAACACTCACGATATTTTGGCAGTCTCCGTGGAAACTTGTTCGTGACATTTCCATATCAATGTAGGAAAGTGAATCAAGGATGTCAATGCTCCCACGATATCTATTCAGCACATACACACTGTAGTGCGCCATTGGGCCAATTGGCTTGAATAGTATCAAAAAAACCTGCCAAAAATGAAAAAAACGGTGAACACAAACTATAAAGCATACGTATTGAACAACCTGCATGAACAAAAGATCTCTTGACAAACTCATCAAAAGGATGTACATAAAAATTAAAAAAGCAAGAGTTAAGAAAACCTAACTAGCTTTGCATTAAGAAGGTCTTCTCCCTTGCGAACAAACATTGGGAGGAGTTTAGCCGAATTTTTTGCATCAAACTTTGGAACTGTTGCAGTGAAAAATCATACTCCAGGCAGTACTGTGCATTCACAAAAACAGAATTAAAACACCTCCCAAATGCCACTACACCAAAACTAGAGCAAAAAAGGGAGATAGGGGTGCAAAGAACTAAAACATGTATGAAGTAGGGACTAAGTACAACCCTGTCAGCACAAGAGAATATATCAGAGGTCTCCAGATTATCCTTCCACAAATTTATCAGATAGTCCATTACGTCTCCTTCCATCTGCTGCCCTTCACCGAAAAGAGTATAAATTACACGTCATGTGAGGTCAATCACATTCCCAGGGATGGTAAACATGTAGTAGCTTGTGCTGCAGATTTAAAAGGATGGGGAAAAATATTAGAACTTCAGATACAATAACAAACAGAAGTTCAAAACAAGGGGAAATGAACAAAAGTTCAGATACTATAACAACTAGAAGTTCAGATACTATAACAACACAAGTTCAGACACTATAACTCCAAGGCAGGGGATAAATGAATAGAAGTCCACATACTACAACAACAGAAGTTCAGACACAAAGTAGCATCTCTGGCAGCAACTTAAGAAGAAGAAAACTCACTCAGAATACTTCTCTAGACCGTCTTCACTAAACACATACTGTTTCAACCTCCGGGCCTCGGATAGATGAGGGTAATTGTACTTCTTCAGGGGAGCGACAGCAGAACGCCACTTCAAAGGCAATCTTGATGCTCTCTTGGAGGAAGTTATGTTGCCAGACTCAACTGCCGGTTTCCTCTTGGTGATGACAGCATTCTTCCCATCTCTCCCAACAACAGCACTAGTAGCAGATTTATCATTCTTCGGGTAAGCAATCTTCTCAAAATCATCGTCCGATCGAAATCACTTCTGCTTCAGCTGCTTCGACTGCACCAACCTTCCTGGAGCAAGGGGTTTTGGGAGTACCACAAATACCACCAGCCTGCTTCCCCAACATGGAAGGGATAAGTGTTCGAGGTCTAACATCTTCTCTCGGAGTTGTACTCACCGATTCCTCCCTGGGCTGGTATTCTTGTGACCCGAGGAATGAGTAGTGGTAATCGGTCAAGTCCAATGGATCCACTGTCAAGCAAAAGGAAGATGAAAAAACACCATTAAAATATAACTAAAGTTCAGGCACAGCACAATGCGTAGTCCAACTAATATAGATGACATGGTTACTACTCAAGCTGACCTAAAAAAATTAGTTGCATTTAAAACTAAATGAAGTTCAGGCACAACCAAAGGCACAGTTCAAGATAAACTGATGAACTAGAAAACATTCAACTACACCTAACAAAAGCATAGAAAGGCATCATCTCTGAAGTTCAAGTAGAAGAAATGCTCGTGCCCAATTAAGCAATGGAAGCAAAAAAATACTGAAACAAAACAAACAAGCAAAATAATAAATATAAAAATGAAGTTCATGTACAAGAAATGCTCCTCTCCATCTAAAAACAGCAGCCCAGTCAGATCTCACGCAGAAGTTCAAGTTCAAGAAAAAATGAAGTTCATGTAAAACAAAACATGCAGTACAGGTAAGCAGTCCAAGTTCCAAGACTTACATGTGAAGTAGCCAAACAAAGCTTGGAAGTCTTTCTCAAACAGGTTAGAAGAAGCGATTGAGTACAACCACGTCTTCCTGATATCCGCGATATTTTCATGGGAATAATTTGCAAGAACCCCATTGTGAAATGAATTAACATTCGTAAGCATGAAGAATCCGCAGTCGATACTGCCATCAAACACAAAAAAGAATGGTGTTAGAACAAAAAAGGAAGCCAACGAATAAAAGACGTCGCAGATTAAGTACAACTACAGTTAAACAGAAGTGATAAAAAGAAAAGTGGAACTCATACTTGTTAGTTTGATGGGGGACATAAATCCAATCCAAAGCGAAATGGTCGATGGAAATAGGACTAAAGGGTGTCTCCCTGTCATTGTTGGCATCGCTTCAAAGCTTCTTGATGTCGTCGGTCATCCGCCGAAACAAGCATACTGCACAGTCATCGTCTGGTCCATAATAGGAGTTGAGAAGCTGGAACCTTGAATTCTTCAGGTCAAGATATATCGAAACCCAATGACCAACACCACCCATGGAAGCAGGAATTTCAGGCGGGTCAAAAGTGAGGAAAACAACCTGAAGCGACATAAAGACACGAATCACTAAAAACTGAGAATTAATATCAAATGGTGCAAAGAAAAATAAAACAATATTAACACAGTGGATCGCAGTACAAAACTAATACAGAGGCAAAAACAAGATATTGCATACAGAATCATGTGCATCCATGCTATCTGGACCAGTCGCCAAGAAGTACTTCCTCACACGGGAATCAAATTGACCTCTCAAAATCTTGTCCTAAAATAATGCAGAGAACGCCAACATATGAAAATAAAAAAGAGATAAACAAGTTTTAACTAAAATGATAAGGAACAGAACACAAAAGAAATCACTATATGGTTGACTTACACAAACCCAATACGACAGGATGAGTTTATCCGATCCCTGGTACTTCACACGTAGACAATAGAGTGCAACCTCAGCCACATTAGATCGAAGCATTCCGCGAGAAGCAAAAGATATTGCGACATCTTCAACAGAAGCTTCACACTCCTTGTTTTGGAACATAATCATTAATCTAAAACAAGCAATAGGAAGTAAAAACAAGTTCAACATCAAAAACTCAGGAAATTCATAACACATACATGCACAGAAGTTCAGCTATATCATAACAGGCAGTACAAAAAGGCCAGAAGTTCAGCACCAAGGAAGTAAAAAAAATAGAAGTTCAGCAACATAGAGTAAAGAAGTTCAGGTACGAAACCACACGCAGTTAACAAGGGGTAGATGGATGTAAATATTGACCAGCTGCACTCCCCTCTTGGAACGATCATTCTTAAGGCTAGTTACACTGAAATAAAAGTCATCAACCTCTTTTGGACGACAGCAAGGTCGCTATCTGCCAAGCAAAAGAAATAGAAATTAAGGGCAACATTCAAAGAACATAGATTCACGACAGTTTAATTAATAGCAACATTCAATCACAACATTCAAACACAAGCACATCTAAGCTGCTACACCAGAAAACATAATAACCCATGCATTACAAACCTCCCCCCACATAAAAATAGGTTCACTTAACTTATTTACAGACCACACGACAAAAGCACAAACCAGAAGTTCAACTTGCACCACACATGCAGTTCACATGGATAACACGCACAGAAACAAACAACAAAATGGACGGGGGTGGGGAAAGAAGAGAGGAGCATGATCCTCTCTTTATGGATTCTTGCCTAGACCAGTGGCAGCGCTGGAATAATCAACCTCCTCTCCATAGCCATCGCTTTCAGTCTCTTCATCATCAACTCCAGTAGACATTGCAGCATCGTCGGGAGGACACCAGCAGCAGCTGGAGCAACTGGAGAATCTCAAACAACAAAAATTGTTGGTTGTGTTTGAACAACATCAACAGCAACTGATGGTTCTGCTGCAGGAGACTTCTCCGGGCATGCAGCAGCACTACCACCAGCCTCAACAGCAGCCTCAATGGGATATTTCTCCAAAATGGTATCTCCAGCTATCTTGCCCTGCTCAGCATCAGAAACCTCAGCTTTCCTGCCCTGCTCAGCATCAGAAACCTCAGCGCCAATGGACGACTGAGGTTCAGTTGGGTCCACCCCGTCGGAGCAGTCGGTGCCTGACAAGGACTTGTGTGCAACCTTCTCTGAAGGAACACTAGTATCATCAATCTGCAGCGAAAAACAGAAAGTCATTACAAAAAGGGCACATAGTGATAAAATGCACAAACAAGTACGATTTAACAATGAGATAAATGGACAAGAAAAATGGTACTTTATTTTCACTGCCATGAAGCTCATCAACTAATACATCACTCGAGGGAGTAGGTTCATGCACAGGTGAAACATCCTCCTCAACCCTAGCACCATCATCAACAGCCTACAAAAAATGTAGAACACAAATACCTAATCAGCAGAAGTTCACATTACATAATCACAGAAGGTCAGCCATGACCACTGACACATACTGGAAGTCCAAATACACTAAACATAGAAGGTCAGATATCAAACTACTCTAATACAAAAGGGAAAAAAGGGCCAGTTATTGAAATCACAGAAGTTCAGGTGTTGTAGCCAATGAAGTTCGGTTGCTATTGAAGGAAATATGCCCTATAGGCAATAATAAAGTTATTATTTATTTCCTTATATCATGATAAATGTTTATTATTCATGCTAGAATTGTATTAACCGGAAACATGATACATGTGTGAATATATAGACAAACAGAGTGTCACTAGTATGCCTCTACTAGACTAGCTTGTTGATCAAAGATGGTTATGTTTCCTAGCCATAGACATGAGTTGTCATTTGATTAACGAGATCACATCATTAGGAGAATGATGTGATTGACATGACCCATACCGTTAGCTTAGCACATGATCGTTTAGTATGTTGCGATTGCTTTCTTCATGACTTATACATGTTCCTATGACTATGAGATTATGCAACACCCCTTTACCGGAGGAACACTTTGTGTGCTACCAAACGTCACAACGTAACTGGGTGATTATAAAGGTGCTCTACAGGTGTCTCCGAAGGTACATGTTGGGTTGGCGTATTTCGAGATTAGGATTTGTCACTCCGATTGTCGGAGAGGTATCTCTGGGCCCTCTCGGTAATGCACATCACTTAAGCCTTGCAAGCATTGCAACTAATGAGTTAGTTGCGGGATGATGTATTACAGAACGAGTAAAGAGACTTGCCGGTAACGATATTGAACTAGGTATTGAGATACCGACGATCGAATCTCGGGCAAGTAACATACCGATGACAAAGGGAACAATGTATGTTGTTATGCGGTCTGACCGATAAAGATCTTCGTAGAATATGTGGGAGCCAATATGAGCATCCAGGTTCCGCTATTGGTTATTGACCGGAGACGTGTCTCGATCATGTCTACATAGTTCTCGAACCCATAGGGTCCGCACGCTTAACGTTACGACGACAGTTATATTATGAGTTTATGAGTTTTGATGTACCGAAGGAGTTCGGAGTCCCGGATGAGATCGGGGACATGACGAGGAGTCTCGAAATGGTCGAGATGTAAAGATCGATATATTGGATGACTATATTCTGACTTCGGAAAGGTTCCGAGTGATTCGGGTATTTTTTTGGAGTACCGGAGAGTTACGTGAATTCGCCGGGGAGTATATGGGCCTTATTGGGCCATACGGGAATAGAGGAGAGAGACCAAAAGGAAGGAGGCCTGCGCCCCCCCCCCTCTGGTCCGAATTGGACAAGGGGCGCAGCCCCCTTTTTCCTTCTTCCTCTTCCCCTCTTTCCCCTTCTCCTACTCCGACAAGGAAGGAGGGAGTCCTACTCCCGGTGGGAGTAGGACTGTTGGAAATACGCCCTAGAGGCAATAATAAAAGCATTATTATTATATTTCCTTGTTCATGATAATTGTCTTTTATTCATGTTATAATTGTATTATCCGGAAATCGTAATACATGTGTGAATACATAGACTACAATACGTCCCTAGTAAGCCTCTAGTTGACTAGCTCGTTGGTCAACAGATAGTCATGGTTTCCTGACTATGGACATCAGATGTCATTGACAACGGGATCACGTCATTAGGAGAATGACGTGATGGACAAGACCCAATCCTTAGCATGGCACAAGATCGTGTAGTTCGTTTTGCTAGAGCTTTTCCAATGTCAAGTATCTCTTCCTTAGACCATGAGATCGTGTAACTCCCGGATACCGTAGGAGTGCTTTGGGTGTACCAAACGTCACAACATAACTGGGTGACTATAAAGGTGCACTACAGGTATCTCCGAAAGTGCCTGTTGGGTTGACACGGATCGAGACTGGGATTTGTCACTCCGTGTTACGGAGAGGTATCACTGGGCCCACTCGGTAGTGCATCATCATAATGAGCTCAAAGTGACCAAGTGTCTGGTCACGGGATCATGCATTACGGTACGAGTAAAGTGACTTGCCGGTAACGAGACTGAACGAGGTATTGGGATACCGACGATCGAGTCTCGGGCAAGTAACATACCGTCTGACAAAGGGAATAGAATACGGGGTTGCTTGAACACTTGACATCGTGGTTCATCCGATGACAACATCGAGGAGCATGTGGGAGCCAACATGGGTATCCAGATCCTGCTGTTGGTTATTTACCTGAGAGCGTCTCGGTCATGTCTGCATGTCTCCCGAACCCGTAGGGTCTACACACTTAAGGTTCGGTTACACTAGGGTTATTAGGAAGACTTGTATGTGATTACCGAATGTTGTTCGGAGTCCCGGATGAGATCCCGGACGTCACGAGGAGTTCCGGAATAGTCCGGAGGTAAAGATTTATATATGGGAAGTTGTTAAACGGACACCGGAAAGTTTCGGGGGCATATCGGTATTGTACCGGGGCCACCGGAAGGGTTCCGGAGGTCCACCGGGAGGGGCCACCCCTCCCGGGGGGCCACTTGGGCTGCGTGGGAGAGGGAGCCAGCCCCTAGTGGGCTGGGCGCGCCTCCCCACCTAGGCCCATGCGGCTAGGGTTTTGGGAGGGGAAACCCTAAAGGGGGCGCCCCCCTAGCTTGGGGGGGCAAGCCACCCCTCTTTCCCCTCTCCCTTGGCCGCCGCCCCCTCTAGGGTTTCCCTCTAGAGGGCCGGCCCCTCTTGCCCTCTTCCCCCTATATATAGAGGGGTGAGGGGAGGGCTGCATACACAATCCAAGGCGCAGCCCCTCCCCTCCCCAACACCTCTCCTCTTCCGTACGAGTTTGGCGAAGCTCTGTCGGAGTACTGCTGCACCAATTGCACCACGCCATCGTGCTGCCATTGGAGCTGCCTTCCTCAACCTCTCCTTCCTCCTTGCTGGATCAAGACGGAGGATACGTCGTCCGTCCCGTACGTGTGTTGAACGCGGAGGTGTTGTCCGTTCAGCACTTGGTCGTCGGTGATCCGAATCACGGCAAGTACGACTCCCTCATCACCATCCCCGTGAACGCTTCCGCACTCGATCTACAAGTGGTATGTAGATGCAAACTCACTCCCTTGACTCATTGCTTAGATGAACTCATAGATGGATCTTGGTGAAACCGTAGGAAAATTTTAATTTTCTGCAACGTTCCCCAACAGTGGCATCATGAGCTAGGTCTATGCGTAGTTCTCTATTGCACGAGTAGAACACAATTTTGTTGTGGGCGTGGATCTTGTCAACTTGCTTGCCGCTACTAGTCTTATCTTGCTTCAGCGGTATTGTGGGATGAAGCTGCCCGGACCAACCTTACACGTACGCTTACGTGAGACCGGTTCCACCGACAGACATGCACTAGTTGCATAAGGTGGCTGGCGGGTGTCTATATCTCCCACTTTAGTTGGAGCGGATTCGATGAAAAGGGTCCTTATGAAGGGTAAATAGAAGTTGACAAAATCACGTTGTGGTTATTCGTAGGTAAGAAAACGTTTTTGCTAGAACCCAATTGCAGCCACGTAAAAGATGCAACAACAATTAGAGGACGTCTAACTTGTTTTTGCAGCAATTGTCATGTGATGTGATATGGCCAAAGTTGTGATGAATGATGAATGATATATGTGATGTATGAGATCATGTTCTTGTAATAGGAATCACGACTTGCATGTCGATGAGTATGACAACCGGCAGGAGCCATAGGAGTTGTCTTTATTTTTGTATGACCTGCGTGTCATTGAAGAACGCCATGTAAATTACTTTACTTTATTGCTAAACGCGTTAGCCATAGAAGTAGAAGTAGTCGTTGGCGTGACAACTTCATGAAGACACGATGATGGAGATCATGATGATGGAGATCATGATGATGGAGATCATGGTGTCATGTCGGTGACAGGATGATCATGGAGCCCCGAAGATGGAGATCAAAGGAGCTATATGATATTGGCCATATCATGTCACTACTATATAATTGCATGTGATGTTTATTATGTTTATGCATCTTGTTTACTTAGAACGACGGTAGTAAATAAGATGATCCCTTACAATAATTTCAAGAAGTGTTCTCCCCTAATTGTGCACCGTTGCTAAAGTTCGTCGCTTCTAAGCACCACGTGATGATCGGGTGTGATGGATTCTTACGTTCACATACAACAGGGTGTAAGACAGATTTACACACGCGGAACACTTAGGGTTAACTTGACGAGCCTAGCATGTACAGACATGGCCTCGGAACACGGAGACCGAAAGGTCGAACACGAGTCGTATGGAAGATACGATCAACATGAGAATGTTCACCGACGATGACTAGTCCGTCTCACGTGATGATCGGACACGGCCTAGTCGACTCGGATCGTGTAACACTTAGATGACTAGAGGGATGTCTAATCTAAGTGGGAGTTCATTAAATAATTTGATTAGATGAACTTTATTATCATGAACAATAGTATAAAATCTTTGCAATATGTCTTGTAGATCAAATGGCCAACACTCATGTCACCATGAACTTCAACGCGTTCCTAGAGAAAACCAAGCTGAAAGATGATGGCAGCAACTATTCAGACTGGGTCCGGAACTTGAGGATCATCCTCATAGCTGCCAAGAAACAATATGTCCTAGAAGCACCGCTAGGTGAAGCACCCAGCCCAGAGAACCAAGACGTTATGAACGCTTGGCAGTCTCATGCTGATGATTACTCCCTCGTTCAGTGCGGCATGCTTTACAGCTTAGAACCGGGGCTCCAAAAGCGTTTTGAGCAACACGGAGCATACGAGATGTTCGAGGAGCTGAAACTGGTTTTCCAAGCTCATGCCCGGGTCGAGAGATATGAAGTCTCCGACAAGTTCTATAGTTGTAAGATGGAGGAAAACAGTTCTGTCAGTGAGCACATACTCAAAATGTCTGGGTTGCACAACCGCCTGTCCCAGCTCGACATAAACCTCCCGGACGAGGCGGTCATTGACAGAATCCTTCAGTCGCTCCCACCAAGCTACAAGAGCTTTGTGATGAACTATAATATGCAGGGGATGGAGAAGACCATTCCCGAAGTATTCTCAATGCTGAAGTCAGCAGAGGTTGAAATCAAGAAAGAACATCAAGTGTTGATGGTCAATAAAACCACTAAGTTCAAGAAGGGCAAGGGCAAGAAGAACTTCAAGAAGGACGGCAAGGAGGTTGCCGCGCCCGGTAAGCAAGTTACCGGGAAGAAGTCAAAGAATGGACCCAAGCCTGAGACAGAGTGCTTTTATTGCAAAGGGAAGGGCCACTGGAAGCGGAACTGCCCCAAATACTTAGCGGACAAGAAGGACGGCAACACTAAAGGTATATTTGATATACATGTAATTGATGTGTACCTTACCAGTACTCGTAGTAACTCCTGGGTATTTGATACCGGTGTCGTTGCTCATATTTGTAACTCACAGCAGGAGCTGCGGAATAAATGGAGACTGGCGAAGGACGAGGTGACGATGCGCGTCGGGAATGGTTCCAAGGTCGATGTGATCGCCGTCGGCACGCTGCCTCTACATTTACCTACGGGATTAGTTATAAACCTTAATAATTGTTATTTGGTGCCAAGTTTGAGCATGAACATTGTATCTGGATCTCGTTTGATACGAGATGGCTACTCATTTAAATCCGAGAATAATGGTTGTTCTATTTATATGAGAGAAATGTTTTATGGTCATGCTCCGATAGTCAATGGTTTATTCTTAATGAATCTCGAACGTAATGTTACACATGTTCATAGTGTGAATACCAAAAGATGTAAAGTTGATAACGATAGTCCCACATACTTGTGGCACTGCCGCCTTGGTCACATTGGTGTCAAGCACATGAAGAAGCTCCATGCTGATGGACTTTTGGAGTCTCTTGATTATGAATCATTTGACACATGCGAACCATGCCTCATGGGCAAGATGACCAAGACTCCGTTCTCCGGAACAATGGAGCGAGCAACCAACTTGTTGGAAATCATACATACTGATGTGTGCGGTCCAATGAGTGTTGAGGCTCGCGGAGGATATCGTTATGTTCTCACTCTCACAGATGACTTGAGTAGATATGGGTATGTCTACTTGATGAAACACAAGTCTGAGACCTTTGAAAAGTTCAAGGAATTTCAAAATGAAGTAGAGAATCAACGTGACCGAAAGATAAAATTCTTACGATCAGATCATGGAGGAGAATATTTAAGTCACGAATTTGGTACACACTTAAGAAAATGTGGAATCGTTTCACAACTCACGCCGCCTGGAACACCTCAGTGTAACGGTGTGTCCGAACATCGTAATCGCACTCTATTGGATATGGTGCGATCTATGATGTCTCTTACCGATTTACCGCTATCATTTTGGGGATACGCTCTAGAGACAGCTACATTCACTTTAAATAGGGCACCGTCTAAATCCGTTGAGACGACACCATATGAATTATGGTTTGGGAAGAAACCTAAGCTGTCGTTTCTAAAAGTTTGGGGATGCGATGCTTATGTCAAGAAACTTCAACCTGAAAAGCTCGAACCCAAGTCGGAAAAATGCGTCTTCATAGGATACCCTAAGGAAACCATTGGGTATACCTTCTACCTTAGATCCGAAGGCAAGATCTTTGTTGCCAAGAACGGATCCTTTCTGGTAAAAGAGTTTCTCTCAAAAGGAGTAAGTGGGAGGAAAGTAGAACTCGATGAAGTACTACCTCTTGAACCGGAAAGTAGTACAGCACAGGAAAATGTTCCTGTGGTGCCTACACCGACTGGAGAGGAAATTAATGATGATGATCAAGGTACTTCGGATCAAGTTGCTACTGAACTTCGTAGGTCCACTAGGACAGGTTCCGCACCAGAGTGGTACGGCAACCCTGTCCTGGAAATCATGTTGTTAGACAATGGTGAACCTTCGAACTATGAAGAAGCGATGGCGGGCCCGGATTCCAACAAATGGCTCGAAGCCATGAAATCCGAGATAGGATCCATGTATGAAAACAAAGTATGGACTTTGACAGACTTGCTCGATGATCGGCGAGCGATAGAAAACAAATGGATCTTTAAGAAGAAGACGGACGCGGATGGTAATGTCACCATCTATAAAGCTCGACTTGTCGCTAAGGGTTATCGACAAGTTCAAGGGATTGACTACGATGAGACTTACTCTCCCGTAGCGAAGCTTAAGTCCGTCCGAATCATGTTAGCAATTGCCGCATACTATGATTATGAGATATGGCAGATGGACGTCAAAACAGCGTTCCTTAACGGTTATCTTAAGGAAGAGCTGTATATGATGCAGCCGGAAGGTTTTGTCGATCCTAAGAATGCTAACAAAGTATGCAAGCTCCAGTGATCCATTTATGGGCTGGTGCAAGCATCTCGGAGTTGGAACATTCGCTTTGATGAGATGATCAAAGCGTTTGGGTTTATGCAGACTTATGGAGAAGCCTGCGTTTACAAGAAAGTGAGTGGGAGCTCTGTAGCATTTCTCATATTATATGTAGATGACATACTTTTGATGGGAAATGATATAGAACTCTTGGACAGCATTAAGGCCTACTTGAATAAAAGTTTTTCAATGAAGGATCTTGGAGAAGCTGCTTATATATTAGGCATCAAGATCTATAGAGATAGATCGAGACGCCTCATAGGTCTTTCACAAAGCACATACCTTGATAAGATTTTGAAGAAGTTCAAAATGGATCAGTCCAAGAAAGGGTTCTTGCCTGTACTGCAAGGTGTGAAATTGAGCTCAGCTCAATGCCCGACCACGGCAAAAGATAAAGAAGAGATGAGCGTCATCCCCTATGCCTCAGCCATAGGATCTATTATGTATGCCATGCTGTGTACCAGACCTGATGTAAACCTTGCCGTAAGTTTGGTAGGAAGGTACCAAAGTAATCCCGGCAAGGAACACTAGACAGCAGTCAAGAATATCCTGAAGTACCTGAAAAGGACAAAGGACATGTTTCTCGTTTATGGAGGTGACGAAGAGCTCGTCGTAAAGGGTTATGTCGACGCTAGCTTCGACGCATATCTGGATGACTCTAAGTCACAAATCGGATACGTGTATATGTTGAATGGTGGAGCAGTAAGCTGGTGCAGCTGCAAGCAGAGCGTCGTGGCGGGATCTTCATGTGAAGCGGAATACATGGCAGCCTCGGAGGCAGCGCATGAAGCAATTTGGGTGAAGGAGTTCATCACCGACCTAGGAGTCATACCCAATGCGTCGGGGCCGATCAAACTCTTCTGTGACAACACTGGGGCTATTGCACTTGCCAAGGAGCCCAGGTTTCACAAGAAGACCAGGCACATCAAGCGTCGCTTCAACTCCATCCGTGAAAATGTTCAAGATGGAGACATAGAAATTTGTAAAGTGCATACGGATCTGAATGTCGCAGATCCATTGACTAAACCTCTCTCGCGAGCAAAACATGATCAACACCAGAACTCTATGGGTGTTCGATTCATCACAATGTAACTAGATTATTGACTCTAGTGCAAGTGGGAGACTGTTGGAAATATGCCCTAGAGGCAATAATAAAAGCATTATTATTATATTTCCTTGTTCATGATAATTGTCTTTTATTCATGCTATAATTGTATTATCCGGAAATCGTAATACATGTGTGAATACATAGACTACAATACGTCCCTAGTAAGCCTCTAGTTGACTAGCTCGTTGGTCAACAGATAGTCATGGTTTCCTGACTATGGACATCAGATGTCATTGACAACGGGATCACGTCATTAGGAGAATGACGTGATGGACAAGACCCAATCCTTAGCATGGCACAAGATCGTGTAGTTCGTTTTGCTAGAGCTTTTCCAATGTCAAGTATCTCTTCCTTAGACCATGAGATCGTGTAACTCCCGGATACCGTAGGAGTGCTTTGGGTGTACCAAATGTCACAACGTAACTGGGTGACTATAAAGGTGCACTACAGGTATCTCCGAAAGTGTCTGTTGGGTTGACATGGATCGAGACTGGGATTTGTCACTCCGTGTTACGGAGAGGTATCACTGGGTCCACTCGGTAGTGCATCATCATAATGAGCTCAAAGTGACCAAGTGTCTGGTCACGGGATCATGCATTACGGTACGAGTAAAGTGACTTGCCGGTAACGAGACTGAACGTGGTATTGGGATACCGACGATCGAGTCTCGGGCAAGTAACATACCATCTGACAAAGGGAATAGAATACAGGGTTGCTTTAACCCTTGACATCGTGGTTCATCCGATGACAACATCGAGGAGCATGTGGGAGCCAACATGGGTATCCAGATCCCGCTGTTGGTTATTGACCTGAGAGCGTCTCGGTCATGTCTGCATGTCTCCCGAACCCGTAGGGTCTACACACTTAAGGTTCGGTGACGCTAGGGTTATTAGGAAGACTTGTATGTGATTACCGAATGTTGTTCGGAGTCCCGGATGAGATCCCGGACATCACGAGGAGTTCCGGAATAGTCCGGAGGTAAAGATTTATATATGGGAAGTTGTTAAACGGACACCGGAAAGTTTCGGGGGCATATCGGTATTGTACCGGGGCCACCGGAAGGGTTCCGGAGGTCCACCGGGAGGGGCCACCCCTCCCGGGGGGCCACTTGGGCTGCGTGGGAGAGGGAGCCAGCCCCTAGTGGGCTGGGCACGCCTCCCCACCTAGGCCCATGCGGCTAGGGTTTTGGGAGGGGAAACCCTAAAGGGGGCGCCCCCCTAGCTTGGGGGGCAAGCCACCCCTCTTTCCCCTCTCCCTTGGCCGCCGCCCCCTCTAGGGTTTCCCTCTAGAGGGCCGGCCCCTCTTGCCCTCTTCTCCCTATATATAGAGGGGTGAGGGGAGGGCTGCATACACAATCCAAGGCGCAACCCCTCCCCTCCCCAACACCTCTCCTCTTCCGTACGAGTTTGGCGAAGCTCTGTCGGAGTACTGCTGCACCAATTGCACCACGCCGTCGTGCTGCCATTGGAGCTGCCTTCCTCAACCTCTCCTTCCTCCTTGCTGGATCAAGACGGAGGAGACGTCGTCCGTCCCGTACGTGTGTTGAACGCGGAGGTGCTGTCCATTCAGCACTTGGTCGTCGGTGATCCGAATCACGGCGAGTACGACTCCCTCGTCACCATCCCCGTGAATGCTTCCGCACTCGATCTACAAGTGGTATGTAGATGCAAACTCACTCCCTTGACTCGTTGCTTAGATGAACTCATAGATGGATCTTGGTGAAACCGTAGGATAATTTTAATTTTCTGCAACGTTCAATCACAGTACCGGAGAGTTACGTGAATTCGCCGGGGAGTATATGGGCCTTATTGGGCCATACGGGAATAGAGGAGAGAGACCAAAAGGAAGGAGGCCTGCGCCCCCCCCCCCCTCTGGTCCGAATTGGACAAGGGGCGTAGCCCCCTTTTTCCTTCTTCCTCTTCCCCTCTTTCCCCTTCTCCTACTCCGACAAGGAAGGAGGGAGTCCTACTCCCGGTGGGAGTAGGACTCCCCTTGGCGCGCCCCCTCCTAGGCCGGCCGCCCCCTCCCCCCTTGATCCTTTATATACGGAGGCAGGGGGGCACCTCTAGACACAACACAAGTTGATCTTCGTGATCATTCCTTAGCCGTGTGCGGTTCCCCCCTCCACCATATTCCACCTCGGTCATATCGTAGTGGTGCTTAGGCGAAGCCCTGCGTCGGTAGAACATCATCACCGTCACCACACCGTCGTGCTGACGAAACTCATCCCCGACACCCTGCTGGATCGGAGTCCAGGGATCGTCATCGAGCTGAACGTGTGCTGAACTCGGAGGTGCCGTACGTTCGGTACTTGGATCAGTCGGATCGTGAAGACGTATGACTACATCAACCGCGTTCTTCTAACGCTTTCGCTTTCGGTCTACGAGGTTACGTGGACAACACTCTCCCCTCTCGTTGCTATGCATCACCATGATCTTGCGTGTGTGTAGGAAATTTTTTGAAATTACTACGTTCCCCAACAGTGGCATCCGAGCCTGGTTTAATGCGTTGATGTTATATGCACGAGTAGAACACAAGTGAGTTGTGGGCGATATAAGTCATACTGCTTACCAGCATGTCATACTTTGGTTCGGTAGTATTGTTGGATGAAGCGTCCCGGACCGACATTACGCGTACGCTTACGCGAGACTGGTTCTACCGACGTGCTTTGCACACAGGTGGCTGGCGGGTGTCAGTTTCTCCAACTTTAGTTGAACCGAGTATGGCTACGCCCGGTCCTTGCGAAGGTTAAAACAGCACCAACTTGACAAACTATCGTTGTGGTTTTGATGCGTAGGTAAGAACGGTTCTTGCTAAGCCCGTAGCAGCCACGTAAAACTTGCAACAACAAAGTAGAGGACGTCTAACTTATTTTTGCAGTGCATGTTGTGATGTGATATGGTCAAGACGTGATGCTAAATTTTATTGTATGAGATGATCATCTTTTGTAACCGAGTTATCGTCAACTGGCAGGAGCCATATGGTTGTCGCTTTATTGTATGCAATGCAATCGCCCTGTAATGCTTTACTTTATCACTAAGCGGTAGCGATAGTCGTAGAAGCATAAATTGGCGAAACGACAACGATGCTACGATGGAGATCAAGGTGTCGCACCGGTGACGGTGGTGGTCATGGAGGTGCTTCGGAGATGAAGATCACAAGCACAACATGATGATGGCCATATCATATCACTTATATTGATTGCATGTGATGTTTATCTTTTATGCATCTTATCTTACTTTGATTGACGGTAGCATTATAAGATGATCTCTCACTAAATTTCAAGATAAAAGTGTTCTCCCTGAGTATGCACCATTGCCAAAGTTCGTCGTGCCCAGACACCACGTGATGATCGGGTGTGATAAGCTCTACGTCCATCTACAACGGGTGCAAGCCAGTTTTTGCACACGCAGAATACTCAGGTTAAACTTGACGAGCCTAGCATATGCAGATATGGCCTCGGAACACTGAGACTGAAAGGTCGAGCGTGAATCATATAGTAGATATGATCAACATAGTGATGTTCACCATTGAAAACTACTCCATTTCACGTGATGATCGGTTATGGTTTAGTTGATTTGGATCACGTGATCACTTAGAGGATTAGAGAGATGTCTTTCTAAGTAGGAGTTCTTAAGTAATATGATTAATTGAACTTAAATTTATCATGAACTTAGTCCTGGTAGTATTTTGCAAATTATGTTGTAGATCAATAGCTCGCGTTGTTGCTTTCATATGTTTATTTTGATATGTTCCTAGAGAAAACCGTGTTGAAAAATATTAGTAGCAATGATGTGGATTGGATCTGTGATCTGAGAATTGTCCTCATTGCTGCACAGAAGAATTATGTCCTTGATGCACCGCTAGGTGACAAACCTATTGCAGGAGCAGATGCAGACATTATGAATGTTTGGCTAGCTCAATATGATGACTACTTGATAGTTTAGTGCACCATGCTTAACGGCTTAGAATCAGGACTTCAAAGACGTTTTTAACGTCATGGACCATATGAGATGTTCCAGGAATTGAAGTTAATATTTCAAGAAAATACCCGAGTTGAGAGATAGGAAATCTCCAACAAGTTCTATAGCTAAAAGATGGAGGAGAATCGCCCAACTAGTGAGCATGTGCTCAAATTGTCTGGGTACTACAATCGCTTGAATCAAGTGGGAGTTAATCTTCCAGATAAGATAGTGATTGACAGAATTCTCTAGTCACCATCACCAAGTTAGTAGAACATCGTGATGAACTATAATATGCAAGGGATGACGAAAGTAATTCCCAAGCTCTTCGTGATGCTGAAATCGACGAAGGTAGAAATCAAGAAAAACATCAAGTATTGATAGTTAACAGGACCACTAGTTTCAAGAAAAGGGCAAAGGGAAGAAGGGAAACTTCAAGAAGAACGGAAAGCAAGTTGCTGCTCAAGTGAAGAAGCCCAAGTCTGGACCTAAGCCTAAGACTAAGTGATTCTACTGCAAAGGGACTGGTCACTGGAAGCGGAACTACCCCAAGTATTTGGCGGATAAGAAGGATGCAAAGTGAACATAGGTATATTTGATATACATGTTATTGATGTGTACTTTACTAGTGTTTATAGCGACCCCTTGGTATTTGATATTGGTTCAGTTGCTAAGAGTAGTAACTCGAAACGGGAGTTGCAGAATAAACAGAAACTAGTTGAGGGTGAGGTGACGATGTGTGTTGGAAGTAGTTCCAAGATTGATATGATCATCATCACACACTCCCTATACTTTTGGGATTAGTGTTGAACCTAAATAAGTGTTATTTGGTGTTTGCGTTGAGCATGAATATGATTTGATCATGTTCATTGCAATACGGTTATTCATTTAAGTTAGAGAATAATTGTTATTCTGTTTTACATGAATAAAACCTTATATGGTTACACACCCAATGAAAATGGTTCATTGGATCTCGATCATAGTGATACACATATTCATAATATTGAAGCCAAAAGATGCAAAGTTAATCATGATAGTGCAACTTATTTGTGGCACTGCCGTTTAGGTCATATTGGTGTAAAGCGCATGAATAAACTCCATGCTGATGGGCTTTTGAAATCACTTGATTACGAATCACTTGATGCTTGCGAACCATGCCTCTTGGGCAAGATGACTAAAACGCCGTTCTCCGGAACAATGGAGCGAGCAACAGATTTGTTGGAAATCATACATACCGACGTATGTGGTCCGATGAATATATTGAGGCTCGCGGCAGGTATCATTATTTTCAAACCTTCACAGATGATTTGAGCAGATATGGGTATATCTACTTGATGAAACACAAGTCTGAAACATTTGAAAAGTTCAAAGAATTTCAGAGTGAAGTGGAGAATCATCGTAACAAGAAAATAAAAATTTCTACGATATGATCGCAGAGGTAAAATATTTGACTTATGAGTTTGGCCTTCAGTTAAAACAATGTGAAATAGTTTTACTACTCACGCCACCTGGAACACCACAGCATAATGGTGTGTCCGAACGTCGTAACCGCACTTTATTGGATATAGTGCGATCTATGATGTATCTTACCGATTTGCCACTATCGTTTTGGGGTTATGCATTAGAGACAACTCCATTCACATTAAAAAGGGGCACCATCTAAATCCGTTGAGATGACACCTTATGAACTGTGGTTTGGCAAGAAACCAAAGTTGTCATTTCTTAAAATTTGGGGTTTATAAGAAAAAGTTTCATCCTGATAAGCTCAAACCCAAATCGGAGAAATGTGTCTTCATAGGATACCCAAAGGAGACAGTTGGGTACACCTTCTATCACAGATCCGAAGGCAAGACATTCATTGCTAAGGATGGATCCTTTCTAGAGAAGGAGTTTCTCTCGAAAGAAGTGAGTGGGAGGAAAGTAGAACTTGATGAGGTAACTGTACCTGCTCCCTTATTGGAAAATAGTTCATCACAGAAATCAGTTCCAGTGATGTCTACACCAACAAGAGAGGAAGTTAATGATGATGATCATGAAACTTCGGATCAAGTTACTACAGAACTTCGTAGATCAACCAGAGCACGATCCGCACCAGAGTAGTACGGTAATCCTGTTCTGGAGGTCATGTTACTTGACCATGATGAACCTACGAACTATGAAGAAGCGATGGTGAGCCCAGATTCCGCGAAATGGCTTGAGGCCATGAAATCTGAGATGAGATCCATGTATGAGAACAAAGTATGGACTTTGATTGACTTGCCCAATGATCGGCGAGCCATTGAGATTAAATGGATCTTCAAGAGGAAGACGAACGCTGATAGTAGTGTTACTATCTACAAAGCTAGAATTGTCGCAAAAGGTTTTCGACAAGTTCAAGGTGTTGACTACGATGAGAGTTTCTCACTCGTATCTATGCTTAAGTCTATCCGAATCATGTTAGCAATTGCCGCATTTTATGAAATCTGGCAAATGGATAAACAAAACTGCATTCCTTAATGGATTTACTAAAGAAAGAGTTGTATATGATGCAACCAGAAGGTTTTGTCAATCCTAAAGGTGCTAACAAAATATGCAAGCTCCAGCGATCCATCTATGGACTGGTGCAAGCATCTCGGAGTTGGAATATACGCTTTGATAAGTTGATCAAAGCATATAGTTTTATACAGACTTGCGGTGAAGCCTGTATTTACAAGAAAGTGAGTGGGAGCACTACAACATTTATGATAAGTATATGTGAATGACATATTGTTGATCATAAATAATGTAGAATTATTCTGCAAAGCATAAAGGAGTGTTTGAAAGGAGTTTTTCAAAGAAAGACCTCGGTGAAGCTACTTACATATTGAGCATAAAGATCTATAGAGATAGATCAAGACGCTTGATAAGTTTTTTCAATGAGTACATACCTTGACAAGATTTTGAAGAAGTTCAAAATGGAACAGTCAAAGAAAGAGTTCTTACCCGTGGTACAAGGTGTGAGATTGAGTAAGACTCAAAACCCGACCATGGCAGAAGATAGAAAGAGAATGAGAGTCATTCCCTATGCCTCAGCCATAGGTTCTATAAAGTATGCCATGCTGTGTACCAGATCTATTGCATACCCTACCACTAAGTTTGGCAAGGGAGTGCAACAGTGATCTAGGAGTAGATCAATGGACATCGGTCAAAATTATCCTTAGTGGAATAAGGATATGTTCCTCGATTATGGAAGTGACAAAAAGTTCGTCGTAAAGGGTTACGTCGATGCAAGTTTTGACACTAATCTAGATGACTCTAAGTCTCGGTCTAGATACATATTGAAAGTGGGAGAAATTAGCTAGAGTAGCTCCGTACAGAGCATTGTAGACATAGAAATTTTGCAAAATATTTATGGATCTGAATGCGACAGACCCGTTGACTAAAATTATCTCACAAGCAAAACATGATCACACCTTAGTACTCTTTGGGTGTTAATCATAGAGCGATGTGAACTAGATTACTGACTCTAGTAAACCCTTTGGATGTTGGTCACATATCGATGTGAACTATGGGTGTTAACCACATAAAGATGTGAACTATTGATGTTAAATCACATGGCGATGTGAACTAGATTATTGACTCTAGTGCAAGTGGGAGACTGAAGGAAATATGCCCTAGAGGCAATAATAAAGTTATTATTTATTTCCTTATATCATGATAAATGTTTATTATTCATGCTAGAATTGTATTAACCGAAAACATAATACATGTGTGAATATATAGACAAATAGAGTGTCACTAGTATGCCTCTACTAGACTAGCTTGTTGATCAAAGATGATTATGTTTCCTAGCCATAGACATGAGTTGTCATTTGATTAACGAGATCACATCATTAGGAGAATGATGTGATTGACATGACCCATACCGTTAGCTTAGCACATGATCGTTTAGTATGTTGCTATTGCTTTCTTCATGACTTATACATGTTCCTATGACTATGAGATTATGCAACTCCCGTTTACCGGAGGAACACTTTGTGTGCTACCAAACGTCACAACGTAACTGGGTGATTATAAAGGTTCTCTAAAGGTGTCTCCGAAGGTACATGTTGGGTTGGCGTATTTCGAGATTAGGATTTGTCACTCCGATTGTCGGAGAGGTATCTCTGGGCCCTCTCGGTAATGCACATCACTTAAGCCTTGCAAGCATTGCAACTAATGAGGTAGTTGCGGGATGATGTATTATAGAACGAGTAAAGAGACTTGCCGGTAACGAGATTGAACTAGGTATTGAGATACGACGATCGAATCTCGGGCAAGTAACATACCGATGACAAAGGGAACAACGTATGTTGTTATGCGGTCTGACCGATAAAGATCTTCGTAGAATATGTGGGAGCCAATATGAGCATCCAGGTTCCGCTATTTGTTATTGACCGGAGACGTGTCTCGGTCATGTCTACATAGTTCTCGAACCCGTAGGGTCCGAACGCTTAACGTTACGATGACAGTTATATTATGAGTTTATGAGTTTTGATGTACCGAAGGAGTTCGGAGTTCCGGATGAGATCGGGGACATGACGAGGAGTCTCGAAATGGTCGAGACGTAAAGATCGATATATTGGACGACTATATTCGGACTTCGGAAAGGTTCCGAGTGATTCGGGTATTTTTCGAAGTACCGGAGAGTTACGGGAATTCGCCGGAGAGTATATGGGCCTTATTGGGCCATACAGGAATAGAGGAGAGAGAGCAAAAGGAAGGAGGCCTGCGCCCCCCCCCTCTGGTCCGAATTGGACAAGGGGTGCAGCCCCCTTTTTCCTTCTTCCTCTTCCCCTCTTTCCCCTTCTCCTACTCCAACAAGGAAGGAGGGAGTCCTACTCCCGGTGGGAGTAGGACTCCCCTTGGCGCGCCCCCTCCTAGGCCGGCCGCCCCCTCCCCCCTTGCTCCTTTATACACGGGGGCAAGGGGGCACCTCTAGACACAACACAAGTTGATCTTCGTGATCGTTCCTTAGCCGTGTGCGGTGCCCCCCCCCCCCATATTCCACCTCGGTCATATCGTAGCGGTGCTTAGGCGAAGCCCTGCGTCGGTAGAACATCATCACCGTCACCACGCCGTCGTGCCGATGAAACTCATCCCCGACACCCTGCTGGATCGGAGTCCGGGGATCATCATCGAGCTGAACGTGTGCTGAACTCGGAGGTGTCGTACGTTCAGTACTTGGATCGGTAGGATCATGAAGACGTACGACTACATCAACCGCGTTGTTCTAACGCTTCCGCTTTTGGTCTACGAGGGTACGTGGACAACACTCTCCCCTCTCGTTGCTATGCATCACCATGATCTTGCGTGTGCGTAGGAATTTTTTTTGAAATTACTACGTTCCCCAACAGCTATAAACAGAGAAGGTCAACTAGGAAACACTGGTGCTAAAAAGAAAGACTTTACGACACGTGAAATCAACAAGGGTCACCTGTGACTAAAAATAGTAATTACTGAAAAGCTAACAATGAACATTAGTGCAAAGAAATGTCAAAAGGCCAACATAAACAAACCTCTTCGATATGCTCCACGTGACCTCCTTCACGACTCAAACGAACACAATCCTGCCTCTGAATCTGTCTCACAACAACACTTGCCTCATCTTCAAAAGGCTTGCAACGAGCATCCTACATTTCCTTGAACAACACAAAGCTAGCCCGGAGGTGGGAAGTGCTCTGACGAATCTCTTCAAGATATCTAGCTTCAATTGACAAAACCTCCCTTGAAGACTCAGCATCAAAACCGTGCCCGGGAGGAAGAATCCCATCAACGCGACTAAGACGCTCAACAGTTGACGGAACACGGGCCAACTCCCCACAAACAGTTTCAAGAAGACCGTCAATCTTAACAAGGGAAACATTCGCAGCTTCAAAAAATCTCTCGAAAGACACGCCACCTGCAGCACTCACACAGGTAGAAGAACCTCCTGGATCTACAGGGGGGGCACCAGTATTAACATCCCGGGAGAATTCAAATCTTGGAGAAGTTCCACTCCCTAGGCCAGCGGCACGAGGCATAGAAAGAACAGGACGTTCGATATGCCTAAAGAACACAACCTCAGCCTGTGTCTTCCACTGCATACAAAAACAAAAGTCAACACGTCAGAAAAGAAATGAAGGAACATGGGAAAAAAGATATACAAGACGATACCAAAATTTCAAGTTAAACTACACAGGAAAGAATGATGCATATAAACACTCATAGGCAGTCTCCCAAACACCCAGTTGGCTGGGTCATCATCACCTTTCTTGACCAAGTCAGCTGCAGCAAGCTCAAGAAGCTTGGCCTAATCCATGAAATTGATGTGAGGGGTCCTCAAGTCAACATTAGGCGTCTTGCCAATGATGAGGCAGTCCAGATACATAAGAAGCGGTGCGATGGCACAACCTGTGACAGCTTTCCTCTGCTCATACCTAACAACAACACTTCGAATATCATCAACAACCAACTTGCAGTAGTCCATATCTGCCATATCCTCAAACACAAGATTCTTAGCCATTGCTGCCTCCCTGGACACTCGTGTAGACGTTCCAAGAATAACCACCTTCATGAAGACAATCAGGTAAAATACCTGCAGAGCAAGATCATCCTTCGTCTCGTCCTTCACAAGTTCCTGGAGGATATTCCGCAGATCCTTTGTCTTGATGTCGTCACTCCTAGCGTACCCAAGCTTGCCCTTCAGCCTCATAACAGCATCATCAAACCCATCATTCGAGGGCCTAGGAGGGGTACGATTACCCTGAGGGAATCCAAACAGATGGTGAATAGCATTACTTGTAATACGAAGAACCTTCTTATCCGCACCCATGTCCAGAATCATGGTTGTAGGGTCAATACTCATGTAGATGTAGCCCATCAAAGGACGAGAAATGTTCGAATCAACCTCCAAGTCAAACACACATCCAAAACCAGCCTTGATAACCCTCGTCTGGTGCCTAAATTGTAGCATTTTCGCACACGTCTTGACCTCTTTCAGTGAGCAGCGAACCGTCTTGTTAAAACGTTTCGCCTCATCTCCTCCTTGGCCACCTACTTTGGGGGCTTTGCCTCCTCTCCTCCTCCTCTCAGGCTGCTCCACAAGCTGATACTAAAAAAAATACAATGACAAGGAAAAAAGGTAGAACAATGAGATAAACAAGCTACACCAAAATTCTAGTAATGCCTACATACACAATACATTTCAGAAGTCCACCTATATCTACATAGGCAGTACAACCATGTATGACCACAAGTTATCATGCTTTCAAAATGTTGGAAATTTACAAAGCAGAAATTCAAACATGTATACCAAGGCAGTACTAAAACATGTATACCAGTAAGTTAAGCTAATTTCTACATGTATATATCCAGAAGTCCAACTATGTACACAAAGGCAGTAACACCATAAAAGCAAAGCAGTTCAGCTAATTTATTCGTCCATATGAAGCAGAAGGTCAGCTATGTACGCCAAGGCAGTGCTAAAAATAAAAAACTACAACAAATCTACAGATGCTCTCAAAAGCAGTAAACATGAGACATTCATACCTGACTAACATCATCATCGTCACCCTCGTCATCAGCGTTGAAATCAACGTCATCCTTGTCCTCTGGATTAAGACGAGGACACTTCTTGACACCCTTGTTGACCTTTGCAGGTGCAACCTTGCGCTTAATGCCGCATTTCTTCCCCATAAAAGATGCACCAGCACCAAGCGGGGAAGGTGTAGGCTGATACGTCTCCAACGTATCTATAATTTTTTATTGTTCCATGCTATTATATTATCTGTTTTGGATGTTGAATGGGCTTTATTATACACTTTTATATTATTTTTGGGACTAACCTATTAACAGGAGGCCCAGCCCAAATTGCTGTTTTTTGCCTATTTCAGTGTTTCAAAGGAAAGGAATATCAAACGGAGTCCAAACGGAATGAGACCTTCGGGAATGTGATTTTCGGAACAAACGTAATCCAAAGGACTTGGGGTGGACGTCAAGCAATCAACAAGGAGGCCACGAGGCAGAGAGGCGCGCCTGCCCCCTGGGCGCGCCCCCACCCTCATGGGCCCCTCGTAGCTCTCCTGACCGACCTCTTTCGCCTATATATACTCATATACCCTGGAAACATCAGAACAGGAGCCAAAACCCTATTTCCACCGCCGCAACTATCTGTACCCATGAGATCCCATCTTGGGGCCTTTTCTGGCGCTCCGTCGGAGGGGGCATTGATCACGGAGGGCTTCTACATCAACACCATAGCCTCTCTGATGATGTGTGAGTAGTTTACCTCAGACCTTCGGGTCCATGGTTATTAGCTAGATGGCTTCTTCTCTCTCTTTGGATCTCAATACAAAGTTCTCCTCGATTATCTTGGAGATCTATTCGATGTAATCTTCTTTTGCGGTGTGTTTGTCGAGATTCGATGAATTGTGGGTTTATGATCAAGATTATCTATGAAAAAAAATTGAATCTCCTCTGAATTCTTTTATGTATGATTGGTTATCTTTGCAAGTCTCTTCGAATTATCAGTTTGGTTTGGCCTACTAGATTGATCTTTCTTGCAATGGGAGAAGTGCTTAGCTTTGGGTTCAATCTTGCGGTGCTCGATCCCAATGACAGTAGGGGAAACGACACGTATTGTATTGTTGCCATCAAGGATAAAAAGATGGGGTTTATATCATATTGCTTGAGTTTATCCCTCTACATCATGTCATCTTACCTAATGCATTACTCCGTTCTTATGAACTTAATACTCTAGATGCATGCTCGATAGTGATCGATGTGTGGAGTAATAGTAGTAGATGCAGGCAGGAGTCTGTCTACTTGTCACGGACGTGATGCCTATATACATGATCATACCTAGATATTCTCATAACTATGCTCAATTTTATTAATTGCTCGACAGTGATTTGTTCACCCACCATAATACTTATGCTATCTTGAGAGAAGCCACTAGTGAAACCTATGGCCCCCGGGTCTATTTTCCATCATATTAATCTCCCGTCAAGAAGCTATTTATTTCACCGTTTATTTTTCAATCTTTACTTTTAATCTTTATCATAAAAATACCAAAAATATTATCTTATCATCTTTATCAGATCTCACTTTTGCAAGTGGCCGTGAAGGGATTGACAACCCCTTTATCGTGTTGGTTGCAAGGTAATATTTGTTTGTGTAGGTACAAGGGACTTGAGCGTGGCCTCCTACTGGATTGATACCTTGGTTCTGAAAAACTGAGGGAAATACTTACGCTACTTTGCTGCATCACCCTTTCCTCTTCAAGGGAAAACCAACGCAGTGCTCAAGAGGTAGCAAGAAGGATTTCTGGCGCCGTTGCCAGGGAGTCTACGCACAAGTCAAGACATACCAAGTACCCATCACAAACTCTTATCCCTCGCATTACATTATTTGCCATTTGCCTCTCGTTTTCCTCTCCCCCACTTCACCCTTGCCGTCTTATTCGCCCTGTCTTTCCATTCATCTTTTCGTTTTCCTTGATGTCTTACTTGGCTCAATTGCTCGTTTGGTTGGAATAGTTGTGTATTTATTGCTAAACAGAGAACCTAAGATCTATGGATCCTCATCCACTTGCCAATCTTTTTAAGAGATCCAATTATGATGAACCAATTCCACTAGTGCAGGACCGGGCAATAGCACCGGTTCGTAAGGCCCTTCAGTGTCGGTTCCATAACCGGCACTAAAGTGTGGGCACTAAAGCCCCCCCCCCTTTAGTACCGGTTCAGCACGAACCGGTGCTAAAGGGCAACCACGTGGCACGAGCCAGCTCCGGGGGCCTGGAGCCCTTTAGTACCGGTTACGGTTTGGGGGGTTTTTAGTTTTATGATTTCTTTTTCATTTAATTTTGTGTTTCCATTTTAATTCTTTTTCGTTTGCTGGTATTTTACGATACTACACATTGTACACGTTATGCATATATATATATATATATATATATGTGTGTGTGTGTGTGTGTGTGTGTGTGTGTGTGTGTGTGTGTGTGTGTATAGAATTTCTAGTAGAACCAATCATCATGCATATATATATATATCATCAATGTCTCACAAACCACCATATTAATTAATTCACACATACACACATGTATAGCTATATACAATTTCTCCTACATATGCATGTTGCCTTCAGAGCCAGTGGCATTAGCCTAATTGGTGCCTTCGGAGCACGATGACAATTGGAAGTGGTTTTCATGGGGGCGATAGCGGGTAATAGTATTCTCCCTTCGGATTTATGACTTGGTCGAGCAAAAATCCCGCTATTTCCTCTTGAAGTGCTTCTACGCGCTCCGTTTCTAGGAGCTTCTCCTGCACCTCTTTGAACTGTTAAGAAGGAGATCAATAAGCATGTGTATTAGTTGTGTGACTAGATATCGATAATGGTGTAAAAATTGTGAATAGTGTTCTGACAAGCGTACCCATTCCTGTCTTTGAGATCTGCTCCTTTCAGACGCCATCATGCGAATGTTCTCGCAAACGCAGAATGCACATAGATCAGTCCCCTGCGCCTGCTTCAGGGCCTTTACGAGAATGGAATTTGATCAGATAATAATTAATCAAGCATGATAATTAAAGAGATGGCAGCTAGCTATCTAGCTAGTACTACTTAATTACTTACCTTGGGTCGAAACCATTTAAGCTTTTTTTCCATTCGCCTTCCGTGACGCTGATGAACCTTGCCCAAGCCCTGCCCGCCGACAAAGAAAATGAATAAAGGGGTTATTAAATAGTTCATATCATGAAATGACGAACTAAATAGGCTGAGATATATAGTTAATAATGATTGAAATTACCCGTTGGCTATCCCAAACAAGATGTTATAGTCAGTTTTTTCTTTGAGTAGTGAGTCCAGTATTTCAACTGTTCCGGCGTCAACTTTAATGATACACAAGACCCAGTGAAATCTGCATGCACACACATTTGCATGTCTTAATTAAGTGGGCATATGTAAGAAAAAACATGTAGCTAGCTAGTAGGCAAAAACAGAGAATTTGTAGTACAAGACAGTGTGACTCACTGGAAGTTGTAAGGAAGTAGTATATCTTTATTGTATTTGAGGCGCTTCAAGAACTCTAGCATGTTGTCCTCTACGGCCTTTTGATGATGTGGATTTATTAGCCATGTGTATTCATTAACGGTGTTTGGGTCAATGAACCCAATGCCAAAGCGTCCACCTTTTCTCATTTCATACATCTTCATCCTGCATAATATACCACAGAAAAGAATATAGTGAGGATAATTACAGGTAATGATTGATCAAAAGGATCACTACAGCTAGCTTGAGACTTAAATTACAGAAAGAAATCACTTACAGACAATAGCAACTGACGATAGATTTGTCGAGTGCGTCTTGATTGTATAACTGAAACAGTTCAGAATACTCAACGGACAGAGCTTTCTCATGGAAGTAATGCTCCTCCTTGACATTCACCATGAGGGACAATCGATTGGAAATCTTGGTAATGTTCATGTACCATTGATGCAATTCATACATTCTCGTTGGGAGGTTCTTGACCTTGTCTGGCTTGACCAAAGGTTGGCCCCGGACATATTTCCGTTTTATTTCATCCTCTGTAAGCACAGGCATGGGCTCGATCTCGAGGAGTTGTCCAACAATGATGTTGAGAACTTCAGCCTGCATTATATGGTCCTTGGTTATTACCACATTGCCCACCTCGGGAATGTAAACTGTTTGCCCACAATAATATTGGGCGCGCGTACTGTCACGTGTTGTTGGCACAACAAGCGAGGGGATCGATTGCGCTGCCTGTTCTCCCAGCTGGGGAATGGTTTTCCCGCATTTTTTGACAGCTGCTTGTTATTTGCTCGATTTAACTTCCTGATGTGGCGCTCATAGTCTGTGTCAACAGGCTTGGGAGCTGGTGGTTGAGCCATACAAATGAAGTGGTCAATCATTTCCTCAGGCACTTTCTCCCTTGGTGGCGGTGGCGGTTTCGGTGCAAAATGGGCTTCCACCTCGGCCTTCGATATGGCTGCATTTTCCTCCTCGGACTTGTCATAAGGCCTCTGTGGAAGAGGTGTGAGGCTTGGACCATATTTATATCACTTGCCTTCGCCTGTACTTCCTGTACTACCTCGACTCGTACCGCTACGCACCATAGCTGCGGGGTGTCTCTTTTGCGATTGCTGAGGCGGCGGAGACGGCTGACGGGGCTGAGTTGGACGAGGAGTGGCCTGAAGCTGTGCCGGACTTGGAGGAGGAGTGGCCTGAGGTTGTGCCGGACATGGAGGAGGAGTGGCCTGAGGTTGTGCCGGACTTGGAGGAGGAGTGGACGTCTGACGTTGTGTCTGACTTGGAGGAGGAGGAGTGGCCTGACACTTTGCCGGACTTGGAGGAGGAGTGGCATGACACTTTGCCGGACTTGGTGGACTTGCAGGAGCGGGAGTCTGCTGACTCGGTGGTGGACTTCAACGAGGAGTCGGCTGACACGGTGTCGGTGGCCTTCGAAAGATGATGCAATCCTTTTTCCATAGGATGATACAATGTTTGGCCTCTCCGAGAAAGTGCTCGTCGTCACCTCCAGGAATGTCAAGCTGTAGCTCCGAATATGGGTCCACCACCTCATCAACCAAGACACGAGCATAGCCCGCTGGAATCGGGTTGCAATGGAAGGTTGCCTCGGGGGGATTTGTAAAAGCAACGGCGTCTGCCACCTTCATCGATATGTTCTTCATTTTGACGTGTAGCTCGCAGTTAGTGTTCTCCGTGATGTCATCCACGGGGTATCTATCCAGCATTGCGTCGTCCGGGGCGGAACCCACGCTGCTTCTCGGCATGGATGGGGCGGTGCTATCCAACGCTGGATCATTTGCTAGCTGTTGCAGCTGCTGAGACCCCCTTTGGTGGGTAAGTGAGTCGATCTGCTCCTGCTGCCGCTGGAATTTGACTGCCAATTCCGCTTGACTTGCTTCTAGGCCTTGAAGGCGTTCATAGTCCCGCTTCCTCTACTCCTCCTCCATCTTCCTCTTCTTCTCCTCCGCAATCTTCTTTCTCACACGGGTTCTATGGTCGGTGTTCCAGTCTGAAAACCCCTCATACCACGGAATAGCGCCCTTGCCTCGTGTTCTTCCCGGGTGTTCAGGATTTCCCAGGGCACGCGTAAGCTCGTCGTTCTCTCTGTTGGGCTGGAACACCCCCGATCGTGCCTCTTCTATTGCAACAAGTATCGCATCATCGGCTCCCTTCAGACTTGCCCTCGTCGAAACATTGCCTGTCTTCGGGTCCAACTCCCCCCCATGCGCATAGAACCAAGTCCTGCACCTGGGGGGCCAGCTCTTAGTAACCAGAGTGACACCTGCATCCTCCATCTCTTTCTCAGACTTATCCCACTTAGGCATTGCCACCGCATAGCCACCTGGCCCCAGCTTATGGAACTTATCCTTTTTTCCGGCATTCTTCTTGTTTATTCTCGACCGTTCCTTAACTAATTCCGAATCCTTGAATTTCACGAAATCGTCCCAATGAGCACGTTGGTTCTCTAGTGTTCCCTTGAATACTGGAGTCTTCCTTCCTCCCTTGACGTACTTGTCCCATTCACAATTCTTGTGGTTCTTGAATGCAACCGCCATCTTCCTAAGAGCAGCGTCCTTGACTTTCTGCACATCTGGTTCTATGAAATGATCTGGTAGGGTGAAATGTTCCATGAGAGTATCCCAAAGCAGATCTTTTTGTCTTTTGTCGACAAAAGTAACATCTGGACGTGGAGCAGCGTCCTTTTTGTCTTTTTGTCTTTTGTCTTTTGCTGGCTCTCTCCATTCTTGAAGGGAGATCGGGAGTTGGTCCTTCACAACAACTCCGCACTGACGAACGAACTTGTCCGCAATCTTCTTAGGCGCTAATGGTTCGCCATTAGGTCTGATTGCCTCGATATTGTACTTTACCCTCCTTCAACTTTTTGTTCGGGCCTCGTTTCGTCCTTTTCCTGAAGATTTGCTCGATCCGGATGGCTGAAAGAACAAAGATCGATTCGTTAATATATCTTCAAGTCATTTAAAACATGTGATGATCACCAGATGCCTGCTTATATAAATATATATACCTCGCCGGTCTTTGTTGTTTCAAGATCAACATTTTCTTCGTCATCATCATAATCATAGTTCATGACTTCATCAATTCGGTCGTCGCGATCGAATATCATATCACCCTCTCTGGTGTTGTTTAGAAATTCGGAGCCGTCATAATCTTCTTCATTCTGATCATCATCTGGCCCGTGAGGATGGCGTATCATATCGAACATGGCCTGTTCTCCCTCTCTGCCGGTATTGTCCGCCATAGCTATTATTTAACTAATCCAAAAGAAATATAAAACAATTTAGTATTCAAATTACATCGTCTCGAATAATAATAGATATAATCTCGAATACATCGTCTCGAATAATAGATATAATCTCGAAAACATCGTCTCGAATAATAGATATAATCTCGAAAACATCGTCTCGAATAATAGATATAATCTCGAATACATCGTCTCGAATAATAGATATAATCTCGAATACATCACTGGCTAGGTAGCTAATAAAGATCAAATACTACAGAAGAATCTAGGACACTCGCGGTTCCTGCGGCGCGGGCGGTGGACACCCAAAGAGAAGGAACCCTCACAGGATCATAGCTGAAGTGAGATCCCTGAAGAAACTGTCAGGTATTGGAGAACCTGTCGCCCTCTAATGCAACCATGTAGCGATGGACGTGCTCGTCCTCCTCCTTGACACGGCGACGTACCACCTCCGGCTGGACCGGCTCCCTCCGCGCTGAAACTGGCCCACGCGAACGCCACCAAACGAGATCAGGGTCGACGACGGGACCCGGGGCCGGGTTCCTCATCAAGCGGCGCGCCCCTCCAGGCAGCACCTCCCAGTGCCAGCCCGGCGGAGCCCAGTCCCGGACATGGGTCAGCCGGACGTCGTCGCGGACGTGTCGACGGCGAGGATGCGGGTGGGCATCATCAAGAACAAATACTAGCTATATGCCCGCAAAAAGTAACATTTTTTTAATCATTGGATTTTGATAACTAAAATTTCTAACATTTCTATATAACTAACATTTCTATAACATTTCTAACAATGCTATATGTAACTAACATTTCTATAACATTTCTAATATTTCTATAACTAAAAACCAGAAAAAAAATTATAACATTTCTATATATATAACTAACATTTTTATAACTATTTCTATAACTAAAAAACAGAAAAAAATTCTAACAATTCTAACTTTTTTATAACTATTTCTATAACTAAAAAACAGAAAAATTTCTAACAATTCTAACATTTCTAACAATTCTAACAATTCTAACATTTCTAACTATTCTAACAATTCTAACATTTCTAACTATTTCTGAAAAACTGGAAAATTTCTAACAATTTCTAAAAAACAAAAAATTTCTAACAATTCTAACTTTTCTATAACTATTTCTATAACTAAAAAACAGAAAATTTCTAACAATTCTAACATTTCTAACTATTCTAACAATTCTAACATTTCTAACTATTCTAACAATTCTAACATTTCCCCGTATGTGTGTGTGTGTGTGCGCTCACCGGCGAGGCGAGGGACGACGGGGGGCGGCGACGGGGGCCGGGCGCGCGGCGACGGTGACGGCGACGGGCGCGGCGACGACAGGGATGACAATAACGGGGACAGGGACGGGGCGGCGACGACGGGGACGGGGACGGACGGGCCGGGGCGGCGACGACGACGGGGACGTACGCGGCGCCGACGACGGGGACGGGGACGACGCGGGATGGGCCGGGACGGGGCGGCGGTGACGACGGGGACGACGGGGACGGGGACGACGGGGCGGCGACGACGGGGACGGGGCGGCGACGGGGGCGGCGACGAGGGATGGAGACGCGTACAGAGGAGAAGAAGCCAGATGAGAAACTGAAATTTTCGTAAGTGTTGTTTATATAGGAGGGGCCTTTAGTACCGGTTTGTGCCACCAACCGGTACTAAAGGCCAGTTTTGGCCAGCCCAAGCGGCGGGAAGCGACCCCCTTTAGTGCCGGGTGGTGGCACAAACCGGTACTAAAGGCCCCCCCTTTAGTACCGGTTTGTGCCACGACCCGGTACTAAAGGGGGTGCGCTGGCGCAGGTGCGGTGCGGCAAGTTTAGTCCCACCTCGCTAGCCGAGGGGCGACCGCATTGGTTTATAAACCCCCGTGCGGTCGCTGTCTCGAGCTCCTCTCCAAAGCAGGCCTACTGGGCCTACCTGTTCTTTGCTGCCCTGTGGGCCCACTTGGCCTTTGCGGGCCTGCATCCTGGCCCAACAACAGGTTGGGTTTCTAGTCATATGCAGGCCGCTCTGGCCTAGTAGGCGGGCTTTTTTTTGCTTTATTTATTTTTGTGTTGTTTTTTTTTGTGTATTTAGAGTTTCTTTGTGAATATTTTTGCTTTAGGTACAAAAATTACAAACTTTCTGTTAGTGCCCGTAGTTTTCAAATTTGAATAGTTTAAATTTTGAATTATTTGAAATTAGTGTGAATCACTAGTTTGTGAATAACTTAACTTTAAAAATCAGTAAAGGCATGAAAGAATTTGTTTGCACATAAAATTTCTTCGCGTTTCAAATGCCAAAACACATAACTACCCTAACTATTACGGAGATTCCCCTTTGGGTGTGAAACACAGAAGAAAGTGATGATAGTGAAGCCGATCACATCCCAGATCTTTGGGTGTGAAACTTTTTCTTCGCGTGTGTCCCTTTGTGCCGTAACCATGGAAAATCTTCATCATTTAACGGGATGCTCGGGTCAATATTCACTGTGAATGGAGCAATTTCATCAAACTTTTCATAATCTTCTGACTTGTCTGTCCTGTCATCCACTCCCATGATGTTTCTCTTCCCAGAAAGAACTATGTGCCGCTTTGGCTCATCGTACGATGCATTCGCTTCCTTATCTTTTCTTTTTCTTGGCTTGGTAGACATGTCCTTCACATAGAAAACCTGTGCCACATCATTGGCTAGGACGAATGGTTCGTCTGCATACGCAAGATTGTTGAGATCCACTGTTGTCATTCCGTACTGCGGGTCTTCCGTTACCCCGCCTCGTGTCATATTGACCCATTTGCACCGAAACAAAGGGACCTTTAAACCACGTCGATAGTCAAGTTCCCATATGTCATGTATATAACCATAATATGTTTCCTTTCCCTCTTGGTTTCTGCATCAAAGCAGACACCACTGTTTTGGTTGGTGCTCTTCTTATCTTGGGCGCTCGTGTAAAATGTATTACCATTTATCTCGTACCCTTTGAAAGTCATTATATTCGAAGATGGTAACTGGGACAGCAAGTACAGGTCATCTTCAATAGAGGTGTCATGCATGGTACGTGTCTGCAACCAGCTGGCGAAACTCCTGGTTTGTTCACGTGTAATCCAGTCATCAGACCGCTCCGGGTGTTTGGAGCGTAGCAAATTCTTGTGTTCATCCATATACGGAGCCACCAAGGCGGAATTCTGTAGAACTGTGTAGTGTGCTTCAGTGAGAGAATGTCCGTCCATACATATTATTTGTTCCCCTCCTATCGTGCCTTTTCCATCCAGTCTGCCCTTATGCCGCGATTCAGGAACACCAATCGGCTTAAGGTCAGGAATAAAGTCAATACAAAACTCAATGACCTCCTCATTTTGATGGCCCTTGGAGATGCTTCCTTCTGGCTAGCACGGTTATGAACATATTTCTTTAAGACTCCCATGAACCTCTCAAAGGGGAATATATTGTGTAGAAATACAGGACCCAAAATGTTAATCTCTTCGCATAGGTGAACTAGGACGTGCGTCATGATGTTGAAGAAGGATGGTGGGAACACCAACTCGAAACTGACAAGACATTGCACCAAATCATTCTGTAACCTTGGTATGATTTCTGGATCGATTACCTTTTGAGAGATTGCATTGAGAAATGCACATAGCTTCACAATGGCTAATCGAACGTTTTCCGGTAGAAGCCCCCTCAATGCAACCGGAAGCAGTTGCGTCATAATCACGTGGCAGTCATGAGACTTTAGGTTCTGGAACTTTTTCTCTGCCATGTTTCTTATTCCCTTTATATTCGACGAGAAGCCAGACGGTACCTTAATACTGAGCAGGCATTCAAAGAAGATTTCCTTCTCTTCTTTGGTAAGAGCGTAGCTTGCATGACCCTGATGTATGCCGTCTTCTCCGTGCATACGTTGCTGGTCCTCCCGTGCCTCAGGTGTATCTTTTGTCTTCCCATACACGCCCAAGAAGCCAAGCAGGGTCAAGCAAAGATTCTTCGTCACGTGCATCACGTCGATTGCGGAGCGGACCTCTAGGTCTTTCCAATATGGCAGGTCCCAAAATATAGATTTCTTCTTCCACATGGGTGCGCGTCCGTCAGCGTCCTTCGGAACAGGTTGTCCGCCAGGACCCTTTCCAAATATCACCTTCAAATCCTTGACCATATCATGTACATCAGCACCAGTACGGTGGCGAGGCTTCGTCCGGTGATCCGCCTCACCTTTGAAATGCTTGCCTTTCTTTCTTACGGGATGCCTGCTCGGAAGAAATCGACGATGTCCCAGGTACACATTCTTCTTACAACTATTCAAATATATATTGTCGGTATCATCCAAATAGTGCGTGCATCTGCGGTATCCCTTGTTTGTCTGTCCTGAAAGGTTACTGAGAGCAGGCCAATCATTGATGGTCACGAACAGCAACGCCTTTAGGTCAAATTCTTCCCCCATGTGCTCATCCCACGCACGTACACCTGTTCCATTCCACAGTTGTAAGAGTTCTTCAACTAATGGCCTTAGGTACACATCAATGTCGTTGCCGGGTTTCTTAGGGCCTTGGATGAGCACTGGCATCATAATGAACTTCCGCTTCATGCACAACCAAGGAGGAAGGTTATACAAACATAGAGTCACAGGCCAGGTGCTATGGTTGCTGCTCTGCTCCCCAAAAGGATTAATGCCATCTGCGCTTAGACCAAACCATACGCTCCTTGCGTCATCTGCAAACTCCTTCCCGTACTTTCTTTCGATTTTTCTCCACTGCGACCCGTCAGCGGGTACTCTCAACTTTCCGTCTTTCTTACGGTCTTCTCTGTGCCATCGCATCGCCTTGGCATGCTCTTTGTTTTGGAACAAACGTTTCAACCGTGGTATTATAGGAGAATACCACATCACCTTGGCAGGAATCTTCTTCCTGGGGCGCTCGCCCTCGACATCACCAGGGTCATCGCGGCTGATCTTATAGCGCAATGCACCACATACCGGGCAAGCGTTCAAATCCTCGTACTCATCGCGGTAGAGGATGCAATCATTAGGGCATGCATGTATCTTCTGCACCTCTAACCCTAGAGGGCAGACAGCCTTCTTTGCTTCGTACGTGCTCTCGGGCAATTCGTTGTCCTTTGGAAGCATATCCTTTATCATTACCAGCAACTTTCCAAATCCCTTGTCAGATACACCATTCTCTGCCTTCCATTGCAGCAATTCCAGTGTGGTGCCCAGCTTTTTCTTGTCACCTACGCAATTCGGGTACAACAATTTTTTTGTGATCCTCTAACATGCGCTGCAACTTCTTCTTCTCCAAGTCACTTGCGCAGTTTCTCTTTGCATCAGCAATGGCCCGACCTAGACCATCAACGGGCTCATCTGATGCCTCTTCTTCAGCTTCTTCCCGCATTGCCGGCTCAGCTTCTTCCCGCATTGCCGGCTCAGATTCTTCCCGCATTGCCGGCTCAGCTTCTTCCCCCCATTGTTGTATCATCGTATTCAGGGAACCCATGGCCAGGATAGCTGTTGTCGTCCTCTTCTTCTTCATTGTCTTCCATCATAACCCCTCTTTCTCCATGCTTGGTCCAAACATTATAGTGGGGCATGAAACCAGACTCAAACAGGTGGACGTGAATGGTTCTTGATGTAGAGTAATTGCGACCATTCTTACAACCAGCACATGGACAAGGCATAAAAACATCCGCCCGCTTGTTTGCCTCAGCCGCAAGCAGAAAAGTATGCACGCCCTCAACGAACATGGGAGAGCATCGGTCATCGTACATCCATTGCCGGCTCATCTTCATTACACAACACCGAATAGACCAAATTAATACAAGTTCATACATAAAGTTCATACAACACTTAAATGCAACAAACAAATAACTCTCTAGCTAAAGCATTTAAATGCAACAACAAATGCGATCAAGATCGCAACTAAGGTAACAATTGATCCAATAGCATAATGATACCAAGCCTCACTATCGATGGCATATTTTCTAATCTTTCTAATCTTCAAGCGCATTTTCTCCATCTTGATCTTGTGATCATCGACGACATCGGCAACATGCAACTCCAATTCCATCTTCTCCCTCTCAATTCTTTTCAATTTTTCTTTCAAGTACTCGTTTTCTCTTTCAACTAAACTTAACCTCTCGACAATAGGGTCGGTTGGAATTTCCGGTTCACATACCTCCTAGATAAAAATATCTATGTCAACTTGATGGGCATAATTTGTCATAAACACAAAATGTAACAAATAGAATATACCACATCCGAATCATAACAAGGACGAGGGCCGACGGGGATGGATATCAAAACCATGGCACTATGTATAACAAACAACGTACGGGTAAGATAATTATACGAGTAACTATATATCCAAATCACATAAACATCAATTTTTTATATAAAATTTCATGAACAAGAGGCTCACCACAAGGTGGTGCCGGCGATGGGACGGTGCGGGCGATCGACGGTGGTTACGATGGAGATTTAGAAGGCACTAAGTAAAACACACCTACATATGCAAACTAAGTGTTATTTTGACCTCAAATTGCATATAAATCAAATACTACCACATATAATTCCTCCCAAATTACTAAAACCCACAATTAATCACTATATAAACCAATGCAAGAGCTAATCTAGCAATGAGAGATGAAAGGACAAAGTTGCTAACCTTGGTGATCATTTGAATGGATGGGGGCCTGCAAATCTTGACAAATTTGGGGCAAATTTTGTGATGAACTCGAGGAACAAGGGAAGAACAGAGGAGAGGGAGAGGGGAAAGGGGGAAGAACAGAGTGCGGGTGGACGGAGGGTTTATATAGGACGACCTTTAGTACCGGTTCGTGCCACGAACCAGTACTAAAGGTGCTGGAAGGGCCCCACTCTGACAACATCCTGCCACCACTTTCTTTAGTACCGGTTCATGGCACGAACCGGTGCTAAAGGTTCGCCACGAACCGGTACTAAAGAGCTCCTCCCGCCTAGCCGTTGGAACCGGCACTAATGGACACATTAGTGTCGGTTCTGTTACAAACCGGGACTAATGTGTCTCACATATGACCCTTTTTCTACTAGTGTTCCTAGTGATTTGGGTGCACTAGATTATCTTTATAAGGTTTTGCTTGAAATCCATGAGTCTGAAAATTGTGATGAAGTGCTTTATGAAGTGATTCATGATAGATATTTAAATAAAAAGCATGATTGCAATGATATTATTATAAATTCTATTAATGTCAATTGTGCTAATGATATGCAAAACCCTAAGCTTGGGGATGCTAGTTTTGCTATGATTACTATTTGTTGCAATGATCATGATTGGGGTGATTCTTCTCATGATCTTGAAAATTTATTAAGCCCCATGATGAATATGAGATTGATAATAATGTTTGCAATAATATTGAAAGTGGGTTTGGAGAGGTCATGACTTTAGTTGATGTTAATCCCACTATTTTGGAAGAGTGTCAACTTTGTGTGTTGAGAATATTTTATGTGATAGCTATTTTGTTGAATTTTCTTATGATCCCACATGTAATTATTATGAGAGAGGAAAATATGATTGTATAAATTTTCATGTCACTAAATTACCTCTCGTTATGTTGAGATTGCTATTCTCACTTTCTTCTTCCTTCCATATGCTAGTTTTTGCTTGCCTTGAAAATTTGTTTGCTATAATATGCCTATTCATAGGAAGTATGTTAGACTTAGATGTGTTTGTCATGTGTTTTATGATGCTCTCTTTGCGCTTCAATTCTTGTCTTTCATGTGAGCATCATTAAAATTATCTATGCCTAGCTAAAAGGCTTTAAAGAAAAGCGCTTGTTGGGAGACAACACAATATTTTTACTTGCTGTTATTCAATAAATAATCCATTTAGCTTCTGTTTAGATGTGGTGTTTTAATTAGTGTTTGTGCCAAGTAGAACCTTTGCAAAGACTTGGGGAAAGTCTTTGCGATCTTGATGTAAAAAACAGAAACTTTAGCGCTCACGAGATTAGCTACAACTTTTTACTGGAGAGTGCTATTTAGTTGATTCTTTTTGCATATGATTAATAGATAAATTACTCACGTCCAGAAATTTATTTTAGAGATTTTTGTAGTTCCATAAGTTTGCGTTAGTTACAGATTACTTCAGACTGTTTTGTTTTTAACAGATTCTGTTTTTCGCGTGTTGTTCGCTTATTTTCATGAATCTATGGCTAGTAATGGAGTTTATGAACCATAGAAAAGTTGGAATACAGTAGGTTTAACACCAATATAAATAAAGAATGAGTTAATTACAGTACCTTGAAGTGGTGTTTTGTTTTCTTTCGCTAACGGAGCTCACGAGATTTTCTGTTAAGTTTTGTGTTGTGAAGTTTTCAAGTTTTGGGTAAATATTTGATGGATTACGGAACAAGGATTGGCAAGAGCCTAAGCTTGGGGATTCCCAAGGCAACCCAAGGTAAAGTTCAAGGACAACCAAAAGCTCAAGCTTGGGGATGCCCTGGAAGGCATCCCCTCTTTTGTCTTCGTCCATCGGTAACTTTAGTTGGGGCTATATTTTTATTCACCACATGATATGTGTTTCGCTTGGAGCGTCTTGTATAATTTGAGTATTTGATTTTTAGTTTACCACAATCATCCTCGCTGAATACACCTTTTGAGAGAGACACACATTATTCAGAATTATTGAGAATACTCTATGTGCTTCACTTATATCTTTTGAGCTATATAGTTTTTGCTCTAGTGCTTTACTTATATCTTTTAGAGCACGGTGGTGGTTTTATTTTATAGAAATTATGGATCTCTCATGCTTCACTTATATTATTTTGAGAGTCTTAAACATCATGGTAATTTACTTTAATTGTGAAATTAATCTGAATGTGATAGACATCCAAGATGAGCATAATAAAAACTTCCATATTGAGTTCATTGAATATCATGAGAAGTTTGATACTTGAAATGTTTTAAGATATAAAGGTGGTAATATTAGAGTGTGCTAGTTGAGTAATTCTGAAATTGAGAAATACTTGTGTTAAGGTTGGAAAGTCCCGTAGCATGCACGTATGGTAAAAGTTGTGTGACAATTTTGACACATAAGGTGTTCTTTTATTACTTTCCTTATGAGTGGTGGTCGGGGACGAGCGATGGTCTTTTCCTACCAATCTATCCCTATAGGGGCATGCGTAGTAGTACTTTGCTTCAAGGGCTAATAAAATTTTGCAATAAGTATATGAATTCTTTATGACTAATGTGAGTCCATGGATTATACGCACTCTCAACCTTCCACAATTTTCTAGCCTCTACGGTACCGTGCATTGCCCTTTCTCTCCTTGAGAGTTGGTGCAAACTTCGCCTGTTGGGGATATTACTGCTGGGCGTAAACCGGTCTATCTGGGCCGGGTTAACTTCATCAGTAGATCAACAGTGTAGAAGCCCAAGAGGCATGAGAATAAGGGCCCAAGGCCTGTAGTCGGTTTAGCACCTATAGCTGTAAACCGGCCCGGTATGTAAACTTGTATCATAAGTTAGGAATAGAGAGAGACCAACCCGGATGTGTATGAACCGAAGATTGGGACTCTCTGAACCGACGGGCGTCACCCATGTATATAAGGGGATGACCCGGGGCGGTTCAAGGACAACAATTCGAGGCCTAGGAGAAGCTTATTCGCTCCCTAGTCATCGAGACCACATCAATCCCATCACAACTAGACGTAGGCTTTTACCTTCACGGAAGGGGCCGAACTAGTATAAATCTGTGTCTTTGTGTCCGCTTTAACCCCTTCAAGTTAAACCGTAGCGATGGCTCCACGACTAAGTCCTTTCATGAGGACATCTGCCGTGACAAAACCACGACAGTTGGCGCCCACCGTGGGGCTCTCGTGCGATAGTTTGATGATCTTGGAGGGCAAGTTCGAAGGACTCGAAGGCTATGCCGTGGGCCGGATGACCAAGAGTCGTCGCGGTAAGCTCTACATCGACGACGCAGGATGGGGCCCCGAGGCTGGTTCAATCGAGTACGGATACCGGGTCCCCTTTGGCGGCATCCACGTTTTCATCGGCAAGATCGGAGAGCCCGGGCCTGAGCTGGACATCTGCACCGACCTCGTCGAGACAGCTCAGCGTACGAAATCTGCCCAAGCTAAACCGGCCGTGAGGCGTGCCTTTGTGGGAGTTATCCACGGAGGAAGTCACGAGGGCGGATCAGAATCTGGTACTGAAACTGTCGTTTGCTCTGACGATGATTCATCAACCGGAGAGACGGAATCTCTGTATCAGCTACAAGACGGCCGGATTGGGGGCTGTTCCGATGGTGACAGTATTCCGGACCCCTCTGATCTACCCAACCGGGTTGGAATATTCATGGCTGGTACGCAAGCAGTGCTTCATTCTTCGACGGCTGCGGCGACGATAGCCGGTTCAACAGCGGCGACGGCTGCCGGGGCAGGCGGCCCCGTGCACCCGCTAGCTCAAGTTTTATCAGATCTGTTCGATGTGTTGGCTGCGCTCATGGCAGAAGTCAACCCGGCAGATCAGGATGCTCACGATGCGGAGATGGCAAGAGTGAAGGAACAAATCGCCCAGGCCAAAGCGGATCTAGCAGCTGCTGACGCCAGGATGACGGTGGAACGGGCCGCTTTAGATGCACAGGCTTATAGGCTCATGTTGGATCAGAACGCGTCGCATGAAGTCATGAAGAGGAAATATAGGTCCCGTTTGCCTTCAGGTTTCGGAGGAAGATACCTTTTCAACACCCCTGGAGTAGGAACCAGTAATCCGCCAGCAGTAAACCGGACGGAAGCGCCTGGGATGGCCGCGCCGGCTCAACCCCGCTTGATGGATCCGCCTCGTCATAACACCGGGGTGCCTCAGGCTGTGCAAACACCGCCGGGCCACTACTCCAATCCGATGGATAACCTTGTTGCAGCTGCGGCGCGCTTGGAAGCTATTCCAGTTGAAGGTGATTCACCATAGGCAGTAGAGACGCGTCGGGTTAAGGAACTCCTTAGAACAGCCTTAGTTCAACAGGAAGCATACTCATACAGCCGCGGCCGGATCCATTCTACCCCCCGCCCAAGCCGGAGCTATAGCAGGCACGTGGATGAACCGGCCGTATCAAGTAATGAACGGCGTGGTGCGCCCTGTGGCAACCACCCGACAGGTGGTGTTGATAATGCCCAGGAGGTGGTAGACCGGGCCCGGGCGCACAGGGAGGCCGAGTTAGCAGCACAGCACCAAGCATATCAGCCTACGCCGGTTCATCCAACCATATCGATCGAGCCTGGCCTCTCCTCTAGTTCACTGGGGGTACCTTGCCTCGCCCCCGCTTTACGCAATGTGCGCTTGCCCAAAGACTTCAAGGGTCCGCGCAAGGTGCCGAATTACACTGCCGATTTAGCTCCAGAAGCATGGATAGAAAGCTATGAAATGGCCATGGAGATGCTAGATGTGGACGAGGCCGCCTGTGCAAAGTACTTCACCATGATGCTCGAAGGCACGGCCCGTACCTGGTTGAAAAGCTTATCACCCAATTATATCAGTTCATGGGCCCAACTGCGAGCCCGGTTTATCCAGAATTTCAAAGATACATGTAAACAGCCCATGTCCGTAGTGGACTTGGCGGCTTGTGTCCAGGGGGAAGGGGAGTCAACAACCCGTTGGGTGCGCCGCGTTTCGGAAATTCTGCATTCATCAGACCGGATCAACGCGGATTCTGCGATCATAACCCTGGAGGGTAATTGCCGGTTTACGCCTTTAAAATTAAAATTGGGACGCATGAAGCGGTTTTGTAATGACATGGGCACTCTCATGGGCGCTTTAGTGAAGTATGCTGATTCTGATAGTACCAAGGATCCCGAGTCTGACGATGACGAGACAGGGAAGGGAAAGAAGAACAACGGCTCCAAGGGCCAGCAACATCATTCGGCAGGTAACAGTGGAGGCAAGCGTAAGGTGAATGGTAACATGGACTTTGTAGCCAACACCAACGCGCAGGACAAGGGCCAGCGGCGCAAGGGTAAACGGCCGAATCGAAGCGGAGCGCCTAATCCCAATCCGGACCGCATGAACTATTTATTGAATCAGCCCTGTCCGAAGCACGGGACGACGGAGATGCCAGCAAACCACCTATGGAAGGATTGCTATATTATGCAGGAGTTCAAGAATTCCAACGCTTTCCGGTATGATCAAGGTTCGGGCGGCGGTTCAGGATCCGGGCCGGGTTTCGATGGAGGAAATTCCGGTTCAGGATTTAACGGTACGTCAGGCGGACATAGTAATCAGAACAATCAGAATAACCAAGGAGGTTACAACCACCAACAGCAACAGTCGGGTTATCAGAGCCACCCGAAGCAGTTGAATAGTGGGCAGTACCATGTCTTCACCACCAGCTTAGACAAGCGAGACCAGAAGCTTCAGAAGCGGGCAGTCAATACTGTTGAACCGGCCACGCCTCATACCTACGCTGGTCAGAGCAGCCCATTGTTTGGAGTAGAGAGGATCATCCCCCCTGGGTGGACAATCCGGGTCAGCTAGCCCTGGTAGTGGCACCTCAGGTGGGAGGTTATAAGTTCACAAAGGTACTCATGGATGGAGGGAGCAGTATTAACATCCTATACTATGAGACCTTCCGTCGTATGGGGCTAACAGATAAACATCTCAAACCGTCCAATACAGTGTTCCATGGTGTGGTGCCTGGCAAGTCAGCATATCCGGTTGGTAAGATAGCTCTGGAAGTGGCCTTCGGAGATGAATATGATTCTAGATCAGAAACATTGACATTTGAGGTGGTAAAAATACAGAGTCCATATCATGCCCTATTTGGGCGGCCGGCTTATGCCAAATTCATGGCACGGCCTTGTTATATTTATCTGCAGCTCAAGATGCCAGGTTACAAGGGGACAATAACGGTTCATGGGAGCCGCAAGATCGCTTTGGAATGTGAGGAAGGCGACGCAGCTTATGCAGAGTCGGTTTGTGCCACCGAGGAGCTGAAGTATTATAAGGACAATGTTGATCCGACGGACATGACTCCATTGAAGAAGCCAACCGCGGAGCATGATCCGGCCCTAAAGTTCAAATCGGCAGCTGAGACCAAGCTTGTTGACTTCGTGCCTGGTGATTCGTCCAAACAGTTTAGCATCAGTGCCAACCTGGATCCGAAATAGGAAAGCGCGCTCATCGAGTTCATCCGTGAGAATCGGGATATTTTTGCCTGGAAACCTTCTGACATGCCAGGTGTACCGAGGGAACTCGCTGAGCACACTCTTAATATTGATCCCAAGTACAAACCGGTGAAGCAGTTTCTCCGCCGGTTTAACGAAGAAAGACGCAAGGCCATCGGAGAAGAGGTAGCCAGGCTCTTAGCGGCTGGTTTTATCGTTGAAGTTTTCCATCCAGAGTGGCTTGCTAATCCGGTGCTGGTTCTTAAGAAGAACGGTACTTGGCGCATGTGTGTGGATTACACAGATCTTAACAAGGCTTGTCCGGCAGATCCTTTCGCCCTCCCCCGCATTGACCAGATTATTGATGCCACGGCGGGTTGTGAGCGTTTGAGTTTTTTGGATGCATATTCCGGGTATCATCAGATCAAGATGGTAGTTAAGGACCAGGAGAAAACAGCGTTTATCACCCCCTTTGGAGCCTTCTGCTATGTGTCTATGCCTTTTGGGCTCAAGAGCGTCCAAGCTACGTATCAACGCTGTGTACAGAATTGCCTGCATAAACAGATCGGACGTAATGTGCATGCTTATGTAGACGATATTATGGTTAAGTCAAGGGAGAAGGAGACACTGATTGACGATTTGAAGGAAACCTTTGACAGCCTGCGGGTTTACAAGATGATGCTCAACCCGGCCAAATGTGTTTTTGGTGTTCCGGCAGGCAAGTTATTGGGTTTTCTCGTGTCCAACAGGGGAATCGAAGCTAACCCGGAGAAGATCACGACTATTACTTCCCTGGCTAAACCGAAGTGCATTAATGATGTCCAGCGTTTGGCAGGCCGGATTGCCGCGTTGAGCCGGTTTATCAGCCGCCTCGGAGAGAAGGCCATCCCTTTGTACCAGATGCTAAAGAAGACAGATCAGTTTGTCTGGAGTCCAGCTGCTGATGAAGCGTTGGAGGACTTAAAGCGGCAGTTGGCCAACCCGCCTGTGCTCGCCGCTCCCATTGACAAGCAGCCGCTTCTGCTATATGTTGCTGCTAATGCCAGGGCGGTTAGCGTGGCCATTGTGGTAGAGCGCAAGGAGGCAGGAAAGGAACATCCGGTTCAACGTCCGGTTTATTATATCAGCGAAGTACTTATTGAATCTAAGCAAAGGAATCCGCATTGGCAGAAGCTGGTGTATGGGGTTTTTATGGCTAGCCGGAAGCTGAAGCAGTACTTCCAAGGGCACCCCATCACGGTGGTCAGTTCTTCTCCCTTAGGTGATATCATACAAAACCGAGAAGCGACTGGCTGGATTGCTAAATGGGCTATAGAGCTTGGGCCGCACGATCTGAAATACGTGCCTCGGACGGCGGTTAAATCTCAAGCACTTGTAGATTTCATTAATGATTGGACAGAGTTGCAAGCGCCTGAGGAAAAACCAGATCACACATATTGGACCATCCACTTTGATGGATCCAGGCAATTGGAGGGCTCGGGGGCTGGAGTCGTACTAACTTTCCCACGAGGTGACAAGTTTTGTTACGTTCTTCGCTTAATGTTCCCTTGTACTAACAATGCAGCTGAGTATGAAGCCTTGCTCCATGGTCTCCGGATGGCTAAGGAGATGAATTTAAGCCGGGTTAAGTGCTTCGGTGATTCGGACCTAGTGGTGCAACAAGTGTCCGGCACTTGGGATTCTAAGGACCCGCTTATGGCTGCATATCGTCGTGAGGTGGATACTGTCGCGGGTCATTTCAAGGGCTATCAGGTGGACTACGTGGACCGTCGGAAGAATGAAGCAGCAGACGCCTTAAGCCGGTTGGGTTCTCAACGTAAGCCGGTTCCACCCAATGTTTTTCTGGACGTACTGTATCACCCATCAGTCAAGCTCCCTGGTGAAGCGGATTTGGCTATTCCTGATCCGAAGGCTCAATTGGTGGCGGCCCTTCACGTCATTCCGGATTGGACGCTCCCTTATCTTGCGTACATGAACCGGGGCGAGTTGCCAGAAGATGAGACGTTGGCCCGGCAAATAGTCCGGCGATCTAAGTCTATGACTATTATTAATGATGAATTGCATCATTGCAGCGTATCCGGGGCGTTTCAACGCTGTGTGTCCCCTGAGGAAGGCTATCAAATATTGCGTGAGATCCACGAAGGAGATTGTGGTCACCACGCCGGTTCAAAATCCTTGGTGGCTAAAGCATTCCGCCACGGTTTTTATTGGTTGACTGCCCATGCTGATGCAGAAGATCTAGTCAGACAGTGTGATGGTTGCCAAAAGTTTTCCAGACGTGCTCATGTACCGGCCCAAGAATTGAGGATGATTCCGATTACTTGGCCGTTTGCGACTTGGGGGCTGGATATGGTCGGACCTTTCAAAAGGTCCAAGGACAAAAAGACCCACCTCCTGGTGGCGGTTGACAAATTTAGAAAGTGGGTGGAGGCAGAACCAGTTAGCAAGTGTGACGCGGCTACGGCGGTTCAGTTCATCAAAAAGGTGATTTTCCGGTTTGGCTTTCCACATAGTATCATCACAGATAATGGTACCAATTTGTCCAAAGGTGCCATGAAAGAGTTCTGCGAACGAGAGCACATAAGGCTAGATGTTTCCTCAGTAGCACACCCACAGTCCAATGGTCAAGCGGAAAGAGCTAATCAAGAGATCTTAAGAGGCATCAAGCCCCGGCTTATGGTCCCTTTGCAGAGGACGCCGGGTTGTTGGGTGGAAGAATTACCATCTGTGTTATGGAGTATCAATACTACGCCTAACAGATCCACGGGATACACACCGTTCTTCATGGTCTATGGAGCGGAGGCGGTTCTCCCCAGTGACATCCGTCATGACTCACCTCATGTGGCAGCTTATGTTGAAGTGGACAACGAAACGGCACGGCAGGACGCTTTGGATCGGTTGGATGAAGAGCGGGACATAGCAGCTGCTCGCTCGGCGATTTACCAACAAGATCTTCGTCGTTACCATAGTCGCCGGGTCAGAACCAGAACTTTTCAAGAAGGAGATTTGGTGCTTCGGCTCATCCAAGACCAGACTGATATGCACAAGTTATCCCCGCCTTGGGAGGGACCTTTCGTGGTCAGCAAGAATCTGCACAACGGGTCATACTATCTGATCGATATTCGAGAGCATAAAGACTCACGCACGTCAGAGGAGGAGACCAACAGGCCGTGGAACATAGCTCATCTTCGGCCTTATTATACCTGAGCCATCGGCTCTACTTATGTACATATTATGACAGTGTATATATTACAAATAAAGTAATAAACTGGAGCCTTAGCTAAAGCGGGGTATCTGTTCTGTTACGTCATGCGTGGTTACATGGAGTTGTTCTGTCTTAAAACGGCCTCCGGTTTACCCCTTGAGTTTGCTTTTTAAAAGCTTTGTGATATCACTTGGGGGCTTGGTCGTGTCCGAACCAATGCAACACCTGTTGATAGGCGAAAGCCACCAGATCACTTGGGGACATGGTCAAGTCTGAACCAGTCACGCCTCTTGATCGGCCTAAGGCCATAGAGTCACTTGGGGGCTTGGTCGAACCCGAACCATTGCCACGCCACTTGATCGGCATAATGCCACGGTTTCAGTTGGGGACCTGGCTGACTTAAATCATAGCTACACCTTGTAGGGAGCTTGATCGTGTCCGACCATGGTAACACCATCTGATCGGCTCAGTAAAGCCCCCTTTTTTGCAAAACGGTTTATCATTGCCTTTGCTTTCATGATTTTTTGTTGTGTTTCTTAAACCGACAATATTTTTAAACCGGTTCGAACTGTCATTTGACGAAGTTCGGTTCATTTTAATCTAGAGTTTGTTTTCCCGGTTTGGTTAGTTCTGTTAACATCCCATTATGGAGTAACAAAGGGCTCGTCATGACCCGGCACGGTTTACACTGTAAACCGGCATTCTAAATACAGGAGCTATTCTCTCCTTTGACGGTAAGGGTTTATACAACCTCCGCTTCAAGATTGGTTAAACCAACTTTATGCCCAGCGATGGCAGGTATTTTGTATCACAATTTTTATGGTATACCTCCATATTTCATCTCATATATATATGAACATCACAAGCCAAACTGGCGGTACAAGCCGCCTTGGCGATTTACAATTTTGTGACTGCAGGGGATATAGATTGAAAATTTTGATCAATCACGAAAAGGTATCAGTACCTATGCACGAAGGCATATCCAAGGCAAGAGTATTGACTATCCTATTACAAGGCAACATGGTGCCCAAATAAGATCATTGTTTTTGGCAGAGAGTAATGAAGCAGTTAGTTAAACCGGCTTCCGGTTCATGCTTGCTCGCCGACCTGGCCCGATGGCTGTGGGTCGTCCTGTGCCACTTCAGCTTCTTCATTTCTGCTCACCGGCTGGAAGTCAACAGTAGTCCAGTCGATTCCCATTAAAGCTTGAAAGACAACTTCTTCATGGATCAGGGCAGATGGTTCAATATCAGGAGCATAGGTGTGCTTACGGTTTGGGGGGATCAGGTTCTCTGCTTCAGGGATAGGTGCAGCCACTCGCTTGTTCTGATCGTCATATTGAGCTTGATAGTGTGACAGATTTGCCTCTTCAACTAGTTGGCAAGCCAGAGGGCGCACCGCCCGGTTTATCGCTCTTAGATCATTCTCATTGAATTCTGAACCGTCCTCCTTCAAGCTGGGATAGCCTTGAGCTGCCTCCACAGGATCGAAATCTGGCACCCATGCCTTAGCCCGGATTAAAGCGTTAATGGCACCGGTTCGAGCAGCAGACTTTTTCAGCTCTTCAATCCGGGCGGGGAGCATGGACAGCCTCCTAAGAGTGTCTTGGATCAAGGAGGGTGCCGGATTGTTGTGGGATGCGGTGGAGATGATTCGCTGTGCCCCGGTGTACAACTGCTCCACTAAAGTATAGACAGCTTTCAATTTCATCCGCACATCTGATCCCAAGTGACCAATACGAGTGCCTATGACAATGCAAAAGCAATCACAAACCGGATTTATCATAATACAGGCCAAGCTATTACAGAAATCAAGAAAGGCTTACCAAAGATAGCAGCAGTCATAGTGTGCACTTGCCGCTTTACGCTGGTCAGCTCCTCCACTACCGGTTTAAGGGCAGCTTCAGCATTTTCAGCCCTTTTTGTTAAAGCGGCCTTGTCGGTATCCCAGCCGGCCCGCTCAGACTTGAACCATTCCTTGAGCTGTTCCATTGTGGTCAAAGCGGTCTTCATTTCATCTCTGGCTTTAGAAGTTTCTGCTTGCTGCGTCTTCAAATTTTCTTGCAGATCATTGATTTCGCTCTGCAACAACACAAGAGCAAGTTATAAGTCCCGAGTGCATAACCAGTTATACACTTGGCACTTGGGGGCTAATGCATATTTGATCACCATCTATCAACGAAATCACAAAGTCCCAAGCTTAATACAAGTATTCAACTCGGCACTTGGGGGCTAATGGCTATTTGATCGAACATGTTCTAATGTGGTGCTATGTATTACAGTCCCGGTTTAACTATATTACAGTTAAACCGGCCCTTGGGGGCTAGGAGAGCTAACAACAATTGAAATATTCTAGTAGAAAGAAACATGGAGGTTACCTCAAATTTTTCCTTCATCATCTTCACCAGGCCAGCTTCGTAATCACGGCTAGTGTACAGCCGGTTCAGATAACCAACATGAAGGTCTTGGGGGCTCAGAGCGGCATAAGTTGCCAGATCAACATCCCACTTGCCCTTGCTCATGGTGGTGGATTCTTCCTTGGCAAAATGCTTGGCTAAAGCGATCGGGTTACCCGGTTCACTGTGGCCAAAACCAGTGATTACAACATCATCGTCCTTGCTACCGCCGGTTTGACCAGGAACGGTCGTTTTATCGGCAGGACGGATTAGACTGGTGGGTTTCTCAATCTGGGTCGGGCCTCCAGGTTGGTCAGCAGGACGGGAGGAATCAATAGGTCTATCTTCGGCAACAAGAATGTCATCATGCAATGGTGGGTCGTTGGGCGTATCTTCACAAATAGTCGCTTCAGGATTCAGGGTGATATCCGGTTCAGGAGCAGTCTCTTCGTCAACCATCTTATCCAGACGAGCCTTTTTACTTGGCCTCGGTTTAGCCCTGGAAAAGCACAAGAACAGTCAAATACAGCGTATGATATGAAAGGATGCACTGGAAATAGTATGAAGTGTATGACTTACCCAAGCACCGTTTTAAGCGGTGGCAGCTGAGTGGCTGATGACTCGCCAGATGAAGAGTGGGAAGTGACCTGATAATCGGAGTCAGATGGATTAAGGGGTTGACGAACACAGCCCGCTTTAGGATAAGCACTGACAAGCAAATTAGAGACCTCTGAACGACGTTTTCGAACCGGACTGTTTGGTAAACTGGCGGAGGTAACTACCTGGCCGCTGTGCCGAGTTGTGCGGTGAGCTTCATGTTGCTGGGTCTTCATAAAAAATTTGGAATCCAAATAAGCAAGGGGATGAGAAAACTTAATTTTCCGGTTTGCCCGACGAATTTTTAATGAAGGCGAAGGACTTGAGTCAGAGGAGAGAATAATTACCTCTACATCATCAGCAATACTGGCTTCAGCTGTTGGGGAACGTTGCAGAAAATTAAAATTTTCCTACGGTTTCACCAAGATCCATCTATGAGTTCATCTAAGCAACGAGTCAAGGGAGAGAGTTTGCATCTACATACCACTTGTAGATCGAGTGCGGAAGCGTTCACGGGGATGGTGATGAGGGAGTCGTACTCGCCGTGATTCTGATCACCGACGACCAAGTGCTGAACGGACAGCACCTCCGCGTTCAACACACGTACGGGACGATCGACGTCTCCTCCGTCTTGATCCAGCAAGGAGGAAGGAGAGGTTGAGCAAGGCAGCTCCAATGGCAGCACGACGGCGTGGTGCAGTTGGTGAAGAAGTTCTCCGACAGGGCTTCGCCAAGCACGTACGGAGGAGGAGAGGTGTTGGGGAGGGGAGGGGCTGCGCCTTTGATTGTGTGTTGCAGCCCTCCCCTCACCCCTCTATATATAGGAGGAGAGGGGCAAGAGGGGCCGGCCCTCTAGGGGAAACCCTAGAGGGGGGGCGGCGGCCAAAGGGAGAAGGGAAAGAGGGGTGGCTTGCCCCCCAAGCTAGGGGGGCGCCCCCTTTAGGGTTTCCCTCTCCCAAGCCCTAGCCACATGGGCCTAGGTGGGGAGGCGCGCCCAGCCCACTAGGGGCTGGATCCCTCTCCCACACAGCCCATGTAGCCCCCCGGGAGGGGTGGCCCCTCCCAGTGGACCCCCGGAACCCTTCCGGTGGCCCCGGTACAATACCGGTATGCCCCCAAAACTTTCCGGTGCCCGTTTAACCACTTTCCATATATAAATCTTTACCTCCGGACTATTCCGGAACTCCTCGTGACGTCCGGGATCTCATCCGGGACTCCGAACAACATTCGGTAATCACATACAAGTCTTCCTAATAACCCTAGCGTCACCGAACCTTAAGTGTGTAGACCCTACGGGTTCGGGAGACATGCAGACATGACCGAGATGCTCTCAGGTCAATAACCAACAGCGGGATCTGGATACCCATGTTGGCTCCCACATGCTCCTCGATGTTGTCATCGGATGAACCACGATGTCAAGGGTTCAAGCAACCCCGTATTCTATTCCCTTTGTCAGACGGTATGTTACTTGCCCGAGACTCGATCGTCGGTATCCCAATACCTCGTTCAGTCTCGTTACCGGCAAGTCACTTTACTCGTACCGTAATGCATGATCCCGTGACCAGACACTTGGTCACTTTGAGCTCATTATGATGATGCACTACCGAGTGGGCCCAATGATACCTCTCCGTGACACGGAGTGACAAATCCCAGTCTCGATCCGTGTCAACCCAACAGACACTTTCGGAGATACCTGTAGTGCACCTTTATAATCACCCAGTTACGTTGTGACGTTTGGTACACCCAAAGCACTCCTACGGTATCCGGGAGTTACACGATCTCATGGTCTAAGGAAGAGATACTTGACATTGGAAAAGCTCTAGCAAAAACGAACTACACGATCTTGTGCCATGCTTAGGATTGGGTCTTGTCCATCACGTCATTCTCCTAATGACGTGATCCCATTGTCAATGACATCTGATGTCCATAGTCAGGAAACCATGACTATCTGTTGACCAACGAGCTAGTCAACTAGAGGCTTACTAGGGACGTATTGTAGTCTATGTATTCACACATGTATTACGATTTCCGGACAATACAATTATAGCATGAATAAAAGACAATTATCATGAACAAGGAAATATAATAATAATGCTTTTATCATTGCCTCTAGGGCATATTTCCAACATCAGCTTCATCCTGACAAATATCATCATTAATTAGGCATATGAAAAGTAAACCAAGTGAATCAAGTTCTGCCTTGAGGTCCGGATTACTCACAGCATCATCCGCGGCCGGATCAGAAGAGGCAGTGGTTCTTCTTTTATAAGCAGTTCTCTTGACAGCTTTGGTCTTTTGCCGGGTTAGTTTCTCCGGTTTCTCGGGCTTCTCTGGTTTCTCTTGGGGAAGTTTCTTGCTCCAGAATGGGTCATCACCCTGATTAAGCAGCAGTTGAGGTTAAAGGTCATGCCCAAGACAACAGTAATATATTCAGCAAAGATTAGTTAGAAGCCTTACAGAGGGTGGCTTGTTGGTAGCACAGAACGGGAGCAGACCGGTTCGGGCACAGAGATGTTCCGGTTCATTCAGCATTTTCTTCACCGCTTCAGTGACCTCATCATCGGTGAGCTGAATATTAATGTGTCTGAGGGGATCATTGACACTGCCAGAATACTCGCACAGTAAACCGGAGCGCTGGGAGAGGGGCAATATGCTCCATGATATCCAGCAGCGCGCGAGATCGATCCCGGTAAGACCATTGGCCATGAAGGCTCTGAGCTTGGAGAGTTGAGGAGCATATTTACTTCTCTCACTGGCAGTTAACCTTTGCGGGAAGGGATGTGCATTACTGAGTCGCTCAGGACGAAAACCGGGCAAAGGATTCTCATTAGCAGGTGAGGTGTCTCGGCAGTAAAACCAGGTTTGATTCCATTCCTTGGGGTGGCTGTGCAGTTTGACATGAGGATAAGTGACTTCCTTCCTCTTTTGAATCGCCATGCCTCCTAATTCCGTGTTGGGCCCGTCGGTGAATTCTGTGCGGCGGTTTAGATGAAAGCAGTCTCTAAACAATTCAACCGTGGGTTCTTCTTGAAAGTATGCTTCGCAAAGCACTTGGAAGTGGCAAATATTGGTAACAGAATTGGGGCCTATATCTTGCGGACGAAGTTGAAAATTGGCCAGCACATCCCGGTAAAATTTTGAACCGGGTGGGTTAAAGCCCCGGGCCAAGTGATCTGCGAATACTACGATTTCTCCCTCCTGAGGTGTGGGTAAACATTCGTTGCCGGGAACCCTCCAATGGATATCATTTTTGCTGCTTAAAGCGCCCGTCAGTGCAAGGTTGTTTAACTGAGTCTCGGTGACCCGGGAAGGCACCCAGTTGCATTCGTACACTTGCTTGGCCATCTAAAAAAGAAAAGATATCTGGTTCAAGGAATATGTTGGGACAAAAAGAGAACCAGTGTACCATGCTAAATCGGAGACAAGTACATCTAAACCGGAATTCTACGAAACGACAGAGTTTGGTTAAGGAATTTTGGTGGTTCAACAAGGGGACTAATGGTGTATACCGGTTTGGTTTTTTTCTCTATGACAAGTTAAACCGCCTGGTCTAAACAGTGAAAGCAACTAAGGTTGCAAATGGTTAAGTATGCAGAAACAGGTTTCACGAGACTTCTTTACAATAAAGGATCTGGAGCCAGATCTGAAAAGAAGAAAGAAAACAGAACAGTTTGTCATACCATGAACCGAAGGTAATATGTCAGATTTATGGGTATAGGCACAAGGCTACAGGCGGATACTAAAAACTACTGCTAATCGGGGCAAGCTGTTACAAAGAACTAGCTAGAAGTCGGGCAGGAACATGAGTAGTTCATGGAGCACGGCAAGAAACTGGAAACCCTAGAACGGATCTAGGTCAAGGGGAGCTAAAGGCTTACCTGAGCCAAGGAGATGCGGAGGAGGTGTCGCGTTTCTCTGGGGCGTTCAGGGTGATGCAGCGGCCCGAGACGAGGCAGAAGTCGACGGCGGCGGCGGAGCTCCGAGGCGAGTAGTGCGAGGAAGACGAAGAGAAAGAGGACGAAGGGAAGAAAGGGAATGACCTTTCGGTCCTATTTATAAAGCGAGACACCTGTATCAGGCGCGGGAATCAAGGACCGCGAATCTGGGAAGCGGGCTGTCGCCTCGATTATTGCGGATCTGTTAAATAAAGAAGACGTCATGAATATTAATGAAGACGTCATGATGGTTTGCAGCAGCTGGAGAAGGTGACGTCACGGCGGTTCAACAATTTCAAGGAAGTATTTGCAGATGAAGATTTTTATCAAGGATTGACATGAACCTGTTCAAATCAATCTGGGGCCTAATGTGGGGATATTACTGCTGGGCGTAAACCGGCCTATCTGGGCCGGGTTAACTTCATCAGTAGATCAACAGTGTAGAAGCCCAAGAGGCATGAGAATAAGGGCCCAAGGCCTGTAGTCGGTTTAGCACCTATAGCTGTAAACCCGCCCGGTATGTAAACTTGTATCATAAGTTAGGAATAGAGAGAGACCAACCCGGATGTGTATGAACCAGAGATTGGGACTCTCTGAACCGACGGGCGTCACCCATGTATATAAGGGGATGACCCGGGGCGGTTCAAGGACAACAATTCGAGGCCTAGGAGAAGCTTATTCGCTCCCTAGTCATCGAGACCACATCAATCCCATCACAACTAGACGTAGGCTTTTACCTTCATCGAAGGGGCCGAACTAGTATAATACTGTGTCTTTGTGTCCGCTTTAACCCCTTCAAGTTAAACCGTAGCGATGGCTCCACGACTAAGTCCTTTCATGAGGACATCTGCCGTGACAAAACCACGACATCGCCGGTGCATCCAAACCCCGTGATATGTTACGCTCTATCACACATAAACCTCCTTATATCTGCCTCAAAACAGCCACCATACCTACCTATCATGGCATTTCCATAGCCATTCCGAGTTATATTGCCATGCAAGTTTCCACCGTTCCGTTTATTATGACATGATCCATCACTGTCATATTGCTTTGCATGATCATGTAGTTGACATCATATTTGTGGCAAAGCCACCATTCATAATTTTTCATACATGTCACTCTTTATTCATTGCATATCCCGGTACACCGCCGGAGGCATTCACATAGAGTCATATTTTGTTCTAAGTATTGAGTTGTAATTCTTGAGTTGTAAGTAATAAAAGTGTGATGATCATCATTATTAGAGCATTGTCCCATGTGAGGAAAGGATGATGGAGACTATGATTCCCCCACAAGTCGAGATGAGATTCCAGACTAAATAAAAAAGAGGCCAAAGAAAAAAAAGAGAAGGCCCAAGAAAAAAATGGAGAAAGAAAAAAAAAGAGAAAAGAAAAAATGAGAGAGAAAAGAGATAAGGGACAATGTTACTACCCTTTTTCCACACTTGTGCTTCAAAGTAGCACCGTGATCTTCATGATAGAGGGTCTCCTATGTTGTCACTTTCATATACTAGTGGGAATTTTTCATTATAGAACTTGGCTTGTATATTCCAATGATGGGCTTCCTCAAAATGCCCTAGGTCTTCGTGAGCAAGCAAGTTGGATGCACACCCACTTAGTTCTTTTGGTTGAGCTTTCATATATTTATAGCTCTAGTGCATCCGTTGCATGGCAATCCCTACTCCTCTCATTGACATCAATTGACGGGCATCTCCATAGCCTATTAATTAGCCGCGTCAGTGTGCGACTTTCTACCTTTTTGTCTTCTCACATAACCCCCATCATTATACTTTATTCCACCCATAGTGCTATATCCATGGCTTGCGCTCATGTATTGCGTAAGGGTTGAAAAGGCTGAAGCGCGTTAAAAAGTATGAACCAATTGCTCGGCTTGTCATCGGGGTTATGCATGATGAGAACGTTTTGTGTGACGAAATTGAAGCATGGCCTAACTATATGATTTTGTAGGGATAAGCTTTCTTTGGCTATGTTATTTTGATAAGACATAATTGCTTGGTTAGCATTTTTGAAGTATTATTGTTTCTATGTTAGCATTAAACTTTTACCTTGAATCTTTCGGATCTAAATATTCATGCCACAATAAAAAGAATTACATTGAAAATTATGTTAAGAAGCATTCCACATCAAAAATTCTGTTTTTATCATTTACCTACTCGAGGACGAGCAGGAATTAAGCTTGGGGATGCTTGATACGTCTCCAACGTATCTATAATTTTTTATTGTTCCATGCTATTATATTACCTGTTTTGGATGTTCAATGGGCTTTATTATACACTTCTATATTATTTTTGGGACTAACCTATTAACCAGAGGCCCAGCCCAAATTGCTGTTTTTTTTGCCTATTTCAGTGTTTCGAAGGAAAGGAATATCAAACGGAGTCCAAACGGAATGAAACCTTCGGGAACGTGATTTTCGGAACAAACGTGATCCAGAGGACTTGGAGTGGACGTTAAGTAATCAACGAGGAGGCCACGAGGCAGGGAGGCGCGCCTACCCCCCTGGGCGCCCCCCACCCTCGTGGGCCCCTCGTACCTCTCCTGACCGACCTCTTTCGCCTATATATACTCATATACCCTGGAAACATCAGAACAAGAGCCAAAACCCTATTTCCACCGCCGCAACTCTCTGTACCCGCGAGATCCCATCTTGGGGCCTTTTCCGGCGATCCGTCGGAGGGGGCATTGATCATGGAGCTTCTACATCAACACCATAGCCTCTCCGATGATGTGTGAGTAGTTTACCTCAGACCTTCGGGTCCATAGTTATTAGCTAGATGGCTTCTTCTCTCTCTTTTGATCTCAATACAAAGTTCTCCTCGATTCTCTTGGAGATCTATTCGATGTAATCTTCTTTTGCGGTGTGTTTGTCGAGATCCGATGAATTGTGGGTTTATGATCAAGATTATCTATGAACAATATTTGAATCTCCTCTTAATTCTTTCATGTATGATTGGTTATCTTTGCAAGTCTCTTCGAATTATCAGTTTGTTTGGCCTACTAGATTGATCTTTCTTGCAATGGGAGAAGTGCTTAGCTTTGGGTTCAATCTTGCGGTGCTCGATCCCAGTGACAGTAGGGGAAACGACACGTACTGTATTGTTGCCATCGAGGATAAAAAGATGTGGTTTATATCATATTGCTTGAGTTTATCCCTCTACATCATGTCATCTTACCTAATGCATTACTCCGTTCTTATGAACTTAATACTCTAGATGTATGTTGGATAGCAGTCGATGTGTGGAGTAATAGTAGCATATGCAGGCAGGAGTCGGTCTACTTGTCACGGACGTGATGCCTATATACATGATCATACCTAGTTATTCTCATAACTATGCTCAATTCTATCAATTGCTCGATAGTAATTTGTTCACCCACCGTAATACTTATGCTATCTTGAGAGAAGCCACTAGTGAAACCTATGGCCCCCGGGTCTATTTTCCATCATATTAATCTCCCGTCAAAAGCTATTTATTTCACCGTTTATTTTTCAATCTTTACTTTTAATCTTTATCATAAAAATACCAAAAATATTATCTTATCATCTCTATTAGATCTCACTTTTGCAAGTGGCCGTGAAGGGATTGACAACTCCTTTATCGCGTTGGTTGCAAGGTTCTTATTTGTTTGTGTAGGTACAAGGGACTTGAGCCCAGCCTCCTACTGGATTGATACCTTGGTTCTCAAAAACTGAGGGAAATACTTACGCTAGTTTGCTACATCACCCTTTCCTCTTCAAGGGTAAACCAACGCAGTGCTCAAGAGGTATCATAGGCGCGGCAGTGGCAAGCACACAAGGACTACGGTGTGGCGTACCACCAAGGCCTAGCCCTTCATCTTCAGCAAGTTCTGTAGGCCTTGAAACACGTGGGCTCCTCCAAGGAGTAACTTCACCAACAACAAGCTTCCTCACAGCGGTCTTCTTGATTTTCTTCTTAACAGGGATAACCGTGCCATCAGTGCCACACGGCACGTCTTCCTCAGCAACAGAGCAATGCCCAACCATGAGCTCAGCAAAATCAACAATTCAGGGACATGAGAACTGTCGGTGTCAAAATCGGCGGATCTCGGGTAGGGGGTCCCGAACTGTGCGTCTAGGCGGATGGTAACAGGAGACAAGGGACACGATGTTTTTACCCAGGTTCGGGCCCTCTCGATAAAGGTAAAACCCTACTCCTGCTTGATTAATATTGATGATATGGGTAGTACAAGAGTAGATCTACCACGAGATCAAGGAGGCTAAACCCTAGAAGCTAGCCTATGGTATGATTGTTGTATATAAGATTGTCTATCGACTAGCCTGGCCTCGGTTTATATAATGCACCAAAGGCCTAGGATAACAAGAGTCCTAGCCGAATACGCCGGTGGGGGAGGAGTCCTTGTCTTGATCGCCAAGTCTTGTGGAATCTTCCTTGTATGCGGCAGTTGTCCGGACTGGCCCATGAGTATGCGGCCCTAGGGGTCCTCGGCCTAATCTAACTGATCGGGGGACGACGTGGTGAGTACCCCCTAGTCCAGGACACTGTTAGTAGCCCCCTGAACCGGTCTTCAAGTTAGGGACGCTCCTCGATTCTTCCGAACTGTTCTTCATCTTCGGTTGCCGGTCTTGAAAACTGGTTTAACAAATCTTCTCATCTTCTATCTTGAGGATCGCCGAAATGCATTCGACGAGTTTACACGTCGGGTATCCGAGGAGCCCCTTTAAGTTTCCGGCCTTTATCAATGCCTCGTTATTTTTATGCCACGCCTCGGGCTTGAAGTTGTTCCCGGGCGGCAGCGTCCTCTTGCGTCCGAGCTCCAACGTCGGACTGCATTCGAGGTATCTTTTGCAGCCGAGCACCAATGCCGGACTACTTCCCAGCTCTAACGCCGGACTATGTATCCGAGCTCCAACGCCGGACTGTATCCGAGGTGTCATAAATCACCTTGGGTTAAAGAAGTTTGAAGGAGTTTAGCCGAGCTTAATGCCGGAAATGCCCTCTATGGAGCCAGCCACTTGCTTCCGAGCTATATGCTAAACTGCTTCCGAGGTGGTTAAGCACCTCGGTCATGGGCTGATTTTTGGTCAATGTTTTTTATTGATGCAATTTATTCTCTGACGAGATATATAGCCAGTAGCCCTCAAGGTGTGTATCGGTCTAAAACCCGAGATGCACCTGAAGGATGACATAAGACCGCTGATCCCAGTAGCCGCTGAGACTCAGGTTGATTTGCAAAATCAGCCTGAGGATCAAGTCCTAGCTCGGCAGAATACTTCAGGACACAAAAAGCGGCGTGCTCAGTCCTCGAGACTCGGGTTGGGTGCGGCTGACCAACCTGAGGATCAAAATCTCCTCGGAAACTGTATTGCACTTAAAATTTTCTGCATAGAACAGGCAATGCAGTAGCCCCCGAGACACTGGTCAGGTGGCAACACAAGATCAGGGGATTGATGTGCCCCTTTTATATTTGTAAATAATAAGCCCGAAGCCCAGTAGCCCCCGAGCCTTAATGCGGGCACAGGTGGTCAAATTAAGGATCGATATCCATAGTAAAATCACAAATTATGTGTAATGACTCAATGTATCCAAGTACTTTATGTCATTAATGCTCGGATCCGCATTGTACAAAACTTTGTTGACCGACCATCGGGTTCAACCTCCTCGGCCAGTAGCCGAGGAGTGTTTGTCCTACTTTATAAAGCCTTTATGAGGGCAAAGATTTACGACAAACAAGGCAATCTGGCCATACGGTTTTATAAACAAAGGTACGCAGAGAGATATGTTATATTGTTGTTTAACATAAGAAATGTCTTCCAAAGAAAATAGTCCCGCTATCGGTTCCTTTCTTTGGGTTGTCATGCTAAGCATGATCATGAAACCTCAGCTCTAATGTAAGAGCAAAATATTGAGGATTAGTTTGGGAGGCCAGTTACTAGCCCCCGGTAGTGTTCGGCGACAGTCGAGGTCAAGCCGGAAACACTTCGGCCAATGTTATGAATGGCCCGTCATTTAATATAGTCATCAGATCGCTGACCAGTTTACACCTATTGTGACAGTCAGTTTTCGGCTTTCTCCACTAAGGTGCTTGACCATGCGAGCTGGAAGCACAATCGCAGTGGTTCTCCTTTTGCACACCTAGCCGAACAAAGCGGAACGTAGGAGGCAAGTGCAGGAGCCGGGCAACTCAACTATTGACCGAAGACACAATTCGAAACCGATGCATATATAGCAATATCCGAGAATGTTTTTGCCGAATCTCTAAAGGTGTCCGGCGTTGCACTGCGAGACTTGTGCTGAAAACACACAAATAGTTTAAAAGTGCCAAAAGCTTGGAAAACCAAAAAAGTGTCAGTAAAAACATGACGTCCGAACAAGATCAAGTGTTCGGTGCCAATCCGAAAATTGGACTTTAGAAAAAAAAATGCTTCTGCCGTGCTTTAACATGACACATCCTATCTCAAGACTTCAAGCGGGTCAGCCTACGGCTTCAGTCTCCCATCCCGAAGGCGGAGTACTTCTCATTAGGCTAGTTTAGAAAACTAAACTCTAGTGGTTTTGAGAGAGAAATTAGGCTCCCCGGCTAGTGACCGCACACTCGTGTCAAAAAAAGGAGTGATAATAAATAATAATAAAAACTTTGCAATGACTAAGAAGAAAAACACTTATTATAAAACGGCTCAAATAAACATAAGAGCCCCCAAGTGACTTGGGTAAAAGAATGATTGTATGTACCGAAGTACTTATATCATATCTATGTTCACCCGAACTTTATACGCGTCTTAACCGACCGTCGGCTTCTCCTTCTTCGGCAAGGGCCGAAAAGTGTTATGTACTCCACCTGTCGAGAATATCGATGGTGTTTCCGATAACCAGGCAATCAGGCCATAAGGCTGTAACAGACAAAGCGCGCTCAAGGAACTTATGCTATATTACGAACAAAGTGTAAGAAGCATCTTCGAAGAAAATAGTACCCCCACCTATACCTTTCTTCGGTGCTCATTATTACTATGAGACTTGTGCAATAGATTTTTTGTACTCATGAGTTCCGTTGTGTGCCGACCATGATTGAAAACAATAAGAGCGCTAGCTTTTGGCTTCACCCAGTCTGAGGTCAGAGCTCGGAGGACCCAGTCGTGACAATCGCAGAGGTGCTCTCTTTACTCCCTAGCCGAACAATCGGGAACGTAGGGGTAAGCACAGGAGCCAGGCAACCCAGCTTGCAAATCGCTTAAGTCAATATGGTGCATATTGTGGCGTAATACACGAACAAGGAACGAAGCCGTACAATTATAATCATATGCAAGAGGAAAAAAGCTTCATGAAGGAAGCCCCCAAGTAAACGGGGTATTTGAATTTGCGCGTCACAAACAAAGTTGGGACAAGGAAAAATTTTACAAGCAACTTTTTTCCAAAAAAGTATAATGCTTGGTCGAGCCGAACACAAGTTAAAAATTTAAAACTTTGAGTATGAAGGCAACTTAGCTGGTTAATGTGTTCGGTATTGACGACGCGGTCCGAGCTTGATGCGGGACAAGGTTCCATCCCCCAAGCCGGTCCCGAGGTGGCGGAGCAAAGAGCTCAGCACTCTGAAGTGGTGACATAGCACGGTCAATGCAGGACGGCAGAGTGATGCCGAAGTCCCCTGCATGGGGTAATGAAGTGTTGACGAAGCCCCTCGTCCAGCCGAGGTGACGCCAAAGGATATAGTCCGCCTGGATCATTTTCCTGTGCACAAAAAATAGTGCAAACCAGAGATAATAGTAATAATAATAATAATAATAATAATCGTTGCATAATAAATAATTTATGCAAAGTGAGTAATAAAAGAAATATGGCCTGGTGCCGAAGTCAATGTCGATGCAGGGCGGCGGCGTGATGCGGTAAAGGCATGGCAAAGCCTGAATTCACAGGCCGGTTCGAGTTCCGGATGCGGCGTTCGCCGGACTATGTATGGAAACTGACCGAACCACCATGCGACGGTCGTTAATGCGGCCACCATTTGATAGACCTGCGTACATGTGATGGACAAACCAGAGTAATAATTCGTTGGAAAAAATGAAACCAAACAAGCAAAAAATACTAGGATTAATAGCACCTGGTTTATTTGTTGTAGCAATCTGAAGAAAGGTGATTCCCAAAGTTGGGACTCGATCCGCACACCCATTGCATGACGGGTGATAAAGCGACGACATGACGATGCTGATAAGGGTTGGCTCGCCGAGGCAAAGCCCTCGGTCCAGCTAACGTGATGAAGTTGGTCGGCTAGTGAAGCCGAAGTCTCCGGGGTAGGTTGATGAAGAGATGATGAAGCCCCAGGTCCAACTAACGTGATGAAGCCTCGGTGTCAGCCGATGAGTAGAAGTAGGTCGGCATGATGGACACCAGCTTGAAAAAGCAACAGTGCGGCCCTGCAGATGCAGGTCGTGACGTGGTCGATGCCGGCTTGATGAAGTGACCGTGCAGCGATGCAGGTGTGCCCGCTCCATGTAATCCGTGGGGCGCCGATGTTGGTGATGATTTAACCTCCGCGATGCCGGACTCTTGTTCGGCTTGCCGAGATGATGATCCGAAGAAGTTGAGCGTGGCTCAACAAAGTGACGACGTGTCTAGCGCAGGTCGGCAGCCGTGGAGCAACATTGCCGGACTGGTTTGACACCAGCATGATGTTGAAGATCATGTTCAAAAGATTGTAAAGTTAGTGGGATGTGTTCGGAAACAAAACACAATACCCCATACAAAACTTCCTTCAAAAAGGATGTCCGAAATCCCGTTCATAAAAAAGACGAACTCGGGTCGGATTTGTTTCCGCGCAGAAAACAGATCCGAAAAGTGATGCACTAATTGGAAGGTTCCCGGAGTTTGGACGGTCGGATCGAGCTGAAATTTTGAGGAGGTGGTAGATATAGGAATTCCGCAGCCGATCAACGGTTGGATCTTCCAAAGGAGGTCCGAGCTAGAAGCTGGACACCACGCCCTAAACTCGTCCGGATTCTCGTCCAGATTCAATGCGGCTCCGGTATATCAGAGATTGCCAGAGATTCCACCATGGGAACTCGACGAAATTTTCCAGGGTTGTTGTAGACTCAATTCCTCACAATTCCACCAAAGCGATCGTTAAAATGACACTTGAGGAGGCGGTGGCGGCGGACACAAGTCCGCTGTCCAGAAAAACAGTACGGTCGCCCGAGGGCAATGTTGACATTGAGCCCCCGGGCTCCCTGGATGATTCCTCCATGATCTTGATAGAGATCGGAGTTGATGTTGATGAAGGCCCTCATCCGAACATGACGATCGGAGGTAGGGCGCAGCCCTTGGTCGAACCAAGGTGACCAGTTGAGCTGGTGACGAAGATGGCGAAGTCGAAGTTGATCTGCAGGCGAGCCATCGACCTTTTGCCGAACACACAGCGGAACTCTCAATGAAAGCACCAATGTCGGTGTCAAAACTGGCGGATCTCGGGTAGGGGGTCCCGAACTGTGCGTCTAGGCGGATGGTAACATGAGACAAGGGACACGATGTTTTTACCCAGGTTCGGGCCCTCTCGATGGAGGTAAAACCCTACTCCTGCTTGATTAATATTGATGATATGGGTAGTACAAGAGTAGATCTACCACGAGATCAAGGAGGCTAAACCCTAGAAGCTAGCCTATGGTATGATTGTTGTATATAAGATTGTCTATCGACTAGCCTGGCCTCGGTTTATATAATGCACCAGAGGCCTAGGATAACAAGAGTCCTAGCCGAATACGCCGGTGGGGGAGGAGTCCTTGTCTTGATCGCCAAGTCTTGTGGAATCTTCCTTGTATGCGGCAGCTGTCCGGACTGGCCCATGAGTATGCGGCCCTAGGGGTCCTCGGCCCAATCTAACTGATCGGGGAACGACGTGGTGAGTACCCCCTAGTCCAGGACACCGTCAAGAACCTTTCTGAAGGCGGGATGCCCTCTTCTTGTGAAAATCTTCTTGCTTCTTCCTCTTGCGTTGGTCCTCCAGAAGAAGCTGAAGAGGCACATCCTCAGGTTACGTGACAGGTTCGGTGCCATCAACAGACTGCGACTGCGTCTCTGACATCTGAAGAGAGCACAAAGGATCCGGAACGGAATTAGAACCTTTGACTGACGGAGCCCCTTGCTCGGCAGCAGCAGTGTTTTCTGATAAATCCAACTCAGATAGAACATCATTTATGGTGTTCACAGCTTCCTCCTCTGTGGACACATCTGCAAGAACACAAAAAAAGCAAAGCAAAAAATAAAAAAGTCAGGAACAAAAAAATAAACAACCGACGGGAACAAGTTAAAAAAACATGGCTCGAGAATTTAAAATGAAAAGAAAAGGAGTTGCACATACTAGGTGAAGCAAGAGCTGCAGAAGCAAGATCCTCGAGGCTTGAAATATTCTCAAGGCTCAAAGCAACCTCAGCAATCACAGTCAAAGGAAAAATGGGTGATTTAGCCGCATCAGATATTGGAGCATCAGTATTAACTTCTGAAGCTCCATCTTGATCACAGGCATTTTTACCAGAACTATTCAATTCATCACCAACTACAAAAAATTGCAAGTAAAAAGGCAGTTGACTTCTAATCCGCAATACTACACCAAAGGGAGTCCTACTTTTAAATCAATTACCAATACCCGAAAGTTCAACAATACCTAACAAAGCAGTAAACACAACAAACAATCTACAATTTACATACTAAATATAGAACAATCTACACCAGAGGGGCTACTACATATAAGATGAATGTCCAGAAGTTCAACAATATATAACAAAGCAGTAAAACAAATGCGTAGAACAGAAGTTCAACCAAATTTCATTATAAACAAACAATAACTAAAACCAGAAGTTCAACTATGTGATCCAAGCAAGTAGCACATAAAAAGATGTAGCATGAGCAGAAATACTATTTCACAGGCAAACTAAATATCAATACCATGAAATTCATTCATCTTTACATGCTCCAAATCAAATGGCCTTCGTTTGTTTGCACAAAAGACCTTGTGCCTGGCGGTGTTGAGAAATGTATTATTCTGATCAAAGGAACATAATTATGTATACATAATAAGCAAATTTCCACTGGTTGAGAAATGGGCTATTCCATATATATACATACTTCTCATTGCATCTGACCAGACAGAGGTGTTGATAAATGAATTTGCTCTCTCTTCTGATCAAAGGGTGCCTGGCCCCACCTGTCATATGTGCAGAAAAGCGTTCCCATTGGCCGGCCCAAGTACCGCGTGTGGAGTCCTTGTTTTTTGTGCTATTTTTAACTTAGAAAAATGGTCATGAATCCCAATGTTTGGGATTTCATTTTTTTTAAATTCATTTTTCTTACAAATTTGTAAGAACGTTCATGATTACAAAAGATGTTCTCAATATTTACAAATTGTTCACGAATTTGAAAATGTTCTCGATTTCAAAAAACATTCACATTTTTTTGTTTTTGAATTTCAAAAAATGTCATGAATTTTAAAAATGCTACTAAATTGCAAAAAATGTTCTCAAATTTGAGAAAAGTGAATTTCAATTTTTTTCCTCAAATTTGAGAAAAAGTTCTTGAGTTTCAAAATGTGTTCTCGATTTCAAATAACATTCACAATTTTTGTTTTTGAATTTCAAAAAAGGTTCCCAAGTTCTTGAGGTCAAGGAGTCTGAGATCAAGGATGCTTTAAAAAGGATGAAAGGAGGCAAGGCAATGGGCCCTGATTGTATCCCCATTGAGGTGTGGGAAGGCCTCGGGGACATAGCGATAGTATGGCTAGCCAAGCTTTTCAACCTCATTTTTTGGGCAAACAAGATGCCATAAGAATGGAGACTGGGTATATTAGTATCAATCTTCAAGAACAAGGGGGGTGTCCAGAGTTGTACTAATTAACGTAGAATTAAGCGGATGAGCCATACAATAAAGCTATGGGAGAGAGTCACTGAGCACCGCTTAAGAAGAATGACAAGCGTGACCAAAAATCAGTTTGGTTTCATGTCTGGGAGGTCGACGATGGAAGCCATTTTCTTGGTTCGACAACTTATGGAGAGATACACGGAGCAAAAGAAGGACTTGCATATGGTGTTCATTGACTTGGAGAAGGACTATGATAAGATACCACGGAATGTCATGTCTGGTGGACCTTGGAGAAACACAAAGTCCCAGCAACGTAAATTACCCTCATCAAGGACATGTACGATAATGTTATGACAAGTGTTCGAACAAGTGATGTCGACACCGATGACTTTCCGATTAAGATAGGACTACATCAGGGGTCAGCTTTGAGCCATTATCTTTTTGCCTTGGTGATGGATGAGATCACAAGGGATATACAAGGAGATATCCTATGGTGTATGCTCTTTGCGGACGATGTGGTGCTAGTTGACGATAGTCGGACGGGGGTAAATGGGAAGTTATAGTTATGGAGACAAACCTTGGAACCGAAAGGGTTTAATCTTAGTAGAACTAAAACTGAGTATATGATGTGCGGTTTCAGTACTACTAGGTGTGAGGAGGAGGAGGTTAGCCTTGATGGGCAGGTGGTGCCTCAGAAGAACACATTTTCGATATTTGGGGTCAATGCTGCAGGAGGATGGGGGTATTGATGAAGATGTGAACCATCAAATCAAAGCGGGATGGATGAAGTGGCGCCAAGCTTCTCGCATCCTCTGTGACAAGAGAGTGCCACAAAACCTAAAAGGCAAGTTCTACAGGACGGCAGTTCGACCCGCAATGCTGTATGGCGCTGAGTGTTGGCCGACTAAAAGACGACATGTTCAGCAGTTAGGTGTGGTGGAGATGCGTGTGTTGAGATGGATGTGTGACCACACGAGGAAGGATCGAGTTCGGAATGATGATATAGGAGATAGAGTTGGGGTAGCACCAATTGAAGAGAAGTTTGTCCAACATCGCCTGAGATGGTTTGGGCATATCTAGCGCAGGCCTCCAGAAGCCCCAGTGCATAGCAGACGGCTAAAGCGTGCGGAGAATATCAAGAGAGGTCGGGGTAGACCGAATTTTGACATGGAAGGAGTCCGTTAAGAGAGACATGAAGGATTGGAGTATCACCAAAGAACTAGCTATGGACAGGGGTGCGTGGAAGCTTGCTATCCATGTGCCGGAGCCATGAGTTAGTCATGAGATTTTATGTGTTTCACCTCTAGCCTACCCCAATTTGTTTGGGACTAAAGGCTTTTTTTTTAGAACCGCCCTCTAGGCATTTTATTCAATTATGTGACGGTTTACATCGGATTGCACTAAGGCAACCAGAGAATCAGGGATTACATCAAACTGATTAACATCAGAGGCACTCTTAAGGCCCTCCTGAGCACCGCAATGAGCAGCCTTATTGGCCTCTCTTTTCACGTAGTTGATGCGCAAACCCTGAAAGTTTTGGAGATATGATTTGATTTCGCTGATTACTAGACTCCCCATCGACCAGCATTTTGTCGCCATCCATTCCTCCGTGACCATTTGGCAATCCGTTTCGACGGCAATGTGCGTCCAGCCCTTCTCCATAGCTAGACGCACAACTTCTCTTACTCCTAGGAGTTCAGCAACATACAGGTCAGTCACCCCCCTTAGCTTGCGACTTCTGGCGAGCACCAGACCTCCCTGATCTCTTGCCACAAGTCCAATGGCTGAAGTTCCCCCATTCACATCAACAGTCGCATCTGTGTTCACCTTTACCCAGCCGGTCTCTGGTGGTATCCAGTCCACATTCTTCCTCTGTTGCCCTGTAGGCGGAGTGGCCGGAATGTACAAAGCATGAATGAGTTCTTGTACTAGAACCATCGACCTACCAGGCTGGTACTTAACCTTCTCATGGGTATACTTATTCCTGCTAGACCATATTGCCCACATTAACTGAGATAATGGTGGCGGCTCGGTCCTTGCAGACAAACCCCGAGTCTAGCAAATCCCGTGACCAAGTAGCAGGGTGTAGCCGGGGTAGTTTGAAGTCGAAAAAATCCTCAGCTTCCCTCCAAAACAGTTTTGCATGATCGCACATCACCAGAGCGTGGTGAAGTGATTCCTCTTGGTGGCCGCACATTGGGCAGGTGAAATCCTCCCCTATATGCCTCCTGCACAGCTCCTCCTTTGCCGGCAAAAATCCCTTGAGGACTCGCCACCAAAATATCCGAATTCTTGGTTGTACCTTGATCCGCCATAATGCCTTCCAGACGTCCTCGCCTTGGGAAGAATTCCCAACTTGGATCAGTCTTGCTTCTCGTTCTTCCATAAGCATACGGTATGCGGATCGGACCGTGAACATCCCTGATCTTTCATGGCCCCATGTCCAAAATTCAGAGATAGCCATCCCTGTTCTTGGCATATTGAGTATAGCGTTCGCATCCGGGGCAATAAAATTCCTTCTGATTATATCCTCATTCCATTCACCATCTTCGTTCATCAGATCCGCTACCAGGTGTATTGGGTCAACCCCCAAGTTACACACTGGTTTAAAAGATGAACTCCCTTGTATCCAGTTATCATGCCACACTTCCGTAGTCGTTCCATCCCCGACTCGACGGATCAAACCTTGCTTAAGCACTTCCCTACCAGTGATAATAGCTTTCCACGTAGTAGAAGCGCTCGCCAGGCATCCCGCCTGCAGGAAGTCCCCATCTGGGTAATATCGTCCTTTTAGGACTCGTGCACATAAGCTATCTGGCTTCTCCATCAGACGCCACGCCTGCTTAGCTAGCATGGCATCATTGAACTTTTCCAAATCACGGAATCCCAAGCCTCCCTTCGACTTGGAGACAGCCATTTTCTCCCAAGATTGCCAATGCATTCTTTGTTTGTCCAATGATTCATCCGACCAGAATTTTGACATCACTACCGTAACTTTCTGACATAAGCCTTTAGTGAGCTTGAAACAGCTCATAGAGTGGGTCGGTAGGGCTTGAATCATAGCCTTAAGAAGAACCATCCTTGCCGCAATCGACATCAACTTCTCACAGTAACCTTGTACCCTAGACCTTGCTTGCTCCTTAATATGAACAAAGCTGTTTTCTGTGATCTTTCCCGCTGCTGTAGGCAACCCCAGGTACTTCTCGGTCAAAGCTTCCCTGTGGATTTGTAAATTATTTCTTACCCCTGCTTTGGCCGATGCCCTACAATTCGGGCTGAAGAAAACGGAGCTCTTTGCCTTGTTAACACACTGGCCAGAGCCCAAGTTGAAAGCTTGAAGGATTTCATTCAGTCTCTGCGCACTCCTTGAATCTGCCTTCATAAAAACCAAACAGTCATCCGCAAACAAGAGATGCGAGATCCAAGGGGATCTCAACCCAGGTCGGATTCCTCTGTCAATCCAGCCAGCATCATAATTCTTTAGCAAGCATGAGAGCCCTTCCCCGCAAAGTAAAAACAAATACGGAGAAATAGGATCACCTTGCCGTAAACCTTTAGAGGGACGAAATGCTGGCAGAAGCTCTCCATTCACCTTCACTTGGAAAGATACGGAGTTGACACATCTCATCACCAGAGACACCCATTCCTCAGAGAAACCTAGCTGCAACATGATGCCTTGAAGGTAAGCCCATTCAACTCGATCATACGCCTTCATCATGTCCAGTTTAACCGCGCACCATCCCTGCTTAGTCCTCTTCCTTTTCATTGCATGAATACATTCATAAGCAGTAATTGCATTGTCAGTGATCAATCGCCCTGGAACAAAGGCGCTTTGCTCCTCCGCAATGATTTCATCTAAGATCTCCCTCAACCTGTTTGCCAACACTTTAGAGCAAAGTTTGTAAATAACATTACATAGGGAGATAGGTCTATACTATGAAATATTTCTCGGATTTTTATCCTTTGGAATCAATACTATTACAGTCTTATTTATCACCTCTGGCATGTGATCGCCGTTTAAGAAATTTAGAACAGCACGCGTCACATCCTCCTTGATAGTCGACCAATGATGCTGATAGAAACCCGCATGAAAGCCGTCTACACCAGGTGCCTTTGAGGGTGCCATAGCAAACAACGCTTTTTCAACTTCTTCTGCCAAAAAGGGTCTAGTCAGCCAGTCATTCATCAAGTCAGTTACCATCGCTGGCACATGGTGCAGGACCTCATCGACAATTACTTCCTCCTGAGCTGTATATAGCTGAGTATAAAAGTTCTGCACCTCGGCCTTTACCTCTTCCTTACTATCAATTATCGTGCCATCTGCTTTCTCAAGTACAACAATCTTGTTTATATTTTTTCGCCTTGACGCCTGGGCATGGAAGAACCCCGTGTTTCGGTCTCCCGCCTTCAGCCAATCTGCCCTGGACCTCGCACGTGCCATGGTTTCCTCCTTCAACAGGAGATCATTTAACTGTCTCGCTAGCTCCTTCTCCCTCCGGGAGGATCCATTATATAGTGAGTTCGCCTTCTCCTGTTCAAACTCCCTTCGCACATTTTTCAACTTTCTCTTTATATCACCGAACTTCTTTTGCTTCCAATCTGTAAGCTGGCCTTGCATGTTATATAGTGAGAAGTTCAGGTCCTCAAGCGTAACAACCCTAGCATTCTTCTCCCATGCAGCCCTCACAGTAGGCTCATACGTTTCCTCTTGTCGCCATGCTTCCTCGTACATAAAGCGGCGTGGGCCACTTGCCTCCAATCCACTTCTTTCTTTATTCTAATCACCAACAAGCAGTGATCAGATTGTGGCGTCGGGACATGCCTAACACCAGTTGCATTATACTGCTGGATGAAGGCCGGATCAGCTAAGTAACGGTCCAGCCGTACTTTGACATTCGCTGCACCCTCCTGCCGGTTGTCCCACGTATACGGAATTCCGACAAACCCATATCCTGGAATTTACACACGTCAATGGTCTCCCTAAAACCCTGCATTTGTCATTCAGCTTGTTCATTTGATCCAAAATACTCTGAATTGTCCGTGATCTCATTAAAATCACCTCCACATAGCCATGGAACATCACTCTGACACCGGAGAAATTACATTAGTCTCCAACTTTCCTTCCTTTCACTTCTCTTCGCCTTGGCATAGAAGCCTGTAAAACGCCACTCTTTCTGGTCGCTACCCACATTCCGTACCATAACATCAATATGCTGATTAGACAAATTGTTTAGCTTTACATCCACCTCCCTAGACCAGAAAAGGGCAAGTCCGCCGCTCAAACCGACGCTACTGACCGGTATACACCCTTCAAAACCTAACCTTGCACGTAAATCTGCTACTCTGTTCCCCTCAATCTTCGTTTCGGACAAGAAGACCAGGGAGGGCGCTTCCAACCTCACCAAATGGTGAAGTTCCCGAACTGTCTCCGGGTTCCCAAGCCCGCGACAGTTCCATATTATGCAATTCATTGCTCCTGGCGGGGCTGTGAACCAGCCACCGCCTTATCACTTGATGTTTCCCCCTCAACTGCCTTCTTCTTCTTGGAGTCTCTACTATCCTCCTTTGCATTTTCAACTTGCTCGCTCTCCATAGCTCTCTTCTTATTCAGAGTATCCTGGTCCAAGATCATGAGCTGGTTTGAGCGATTCCCCATGCCTTCTGAGCTGAGATCCACTCGCCGATACACTTTATTCTGACCTCTTCCACAGGACCTATCCAAACCTCTTGCAAAACCGCCCCGACCAGCATTGGAGCCACCACGTGAGTTGAACTGATATACTACATTCCTTACCACACCCGTGGTGTTCTTCAAAGGTGAAGTCACTTCTTCTCCTCTCTCCACAACCTCGTCATCTTCCTCCCACTCCTCGTCTCTTCTGACTCCAGAACCTCCCACATTGCCACTCTTCGGGGGCACAGTCCCCCAGTTCTTACGACTCCCTGACCATCTAAGCTTCTCCCCATATGGTGGGACTCCATCAGCATCACGTTCTCCTGGTTCTGGGCAGAAAGCTTCCGCATGACCCAAACGGCCACATGAAAAGCAGAAGTACAACACTCCTTCATATTGGATATCATATAGTATAGTTTCCTTGGTTCTGGCCGATTCCAACTGCACCCATCTCATTAAAGGTTCCTGGACTTTAATCCACACTCTAGCTCTAAGTGATTCTCCAAACGCAAAGCCCTTAGAGTCGACATCTAGCTTTATCACTTCTCCCACCATGCCTGCAATCCTCTTCGGCCATGGCGGATACCTGAGATTGAACGACAAATTTATCACCCGAGCCCAAACCTGTAGTTTTCAAACTTCCAATCAGAGGGCCGGGCTCTGCTGTCAAACAGTTCCAAGATCACCGCGTGCTTCCCCACCATCCACGGTCCTCCTCCGTAGATGCGATCTCTATCACGCTGGGTCTCCAGATTTGCCACGAACCTGTTTTCCCCCATCGGATTGAAGTTCAGTCCCCGTGGGTTTCCCCACGCCGGGCGAAGGGCCTCTTCAATTGTGTTGACATGCAGAAATTTCCGGTGCAGAACCTTCCCCACCAGCGCCCACTGGGGGGCAGCTCCTTCATCCTCCTGATCATCCACTACCAGCTTCCTATTCTCCTTTTCAGTCAGATTCATCCTCTCCAGCATGTGTTCCACCCGTTCCCTTGACTTCCTTGATTCCTCTGACGCCATGTTGACTCTCCCTAACCCTAGACGCCACCCCTCCTCGTGCTCCCAGGGTGGGAAGGTGCGCCGGGCTCCCCCTTGATCACCCCGAAAACAGCGTCCGGAGAGGCACCGATCTAGGCTTGATGAAGCGCCGACCGCGTCCAGGATCACTTGCGAGCGCGGCGTAGATCGAGATCGCCGCCGCCATCGCCTGTCTCGCCACTAAACCCTAGAAAACGGTTCGGGTTTGGGACTAAAGGCTTTGTTGTTGTTATTGTTGTTCCCAAGTTCTTGAATTACGAAAACATTAATGTGCTTCGAAAATATTGCCAGGATTTTAATAAATGTCCACGCATTTTGAAGAACGTTCCTCTATTTCAAAAGATGTTCACGAATTTAAAATTTTCCATGATTTGAAAAAATGTCTTGGAATCTCAAAAGATGTCCCACAAATTGAATTAAATTGTGACGAATTAAAAAGTGTTCGTGATATGAAAAAAAATGGTATTCCTCGACCCACTGAACACCAGGTGCGCGTTCTCATCGCTATTCCCCGACCTGCGCGGGGATCAGAGAGGATCCGCTGGAAAGAAAGCAGCTCGGTCCGTGTCGGCGGAGAACTGGGCCAAATCCTTTGGGCCTCAACAGGCCAGCAGACCGACCCAGAATCGCTGTGGCTAACTTTACTTGACCCCGGAGCTCTCCGGCCCTTCCCCCTCCCCTCCCCTCCCCATCGCCGACCGCCATGGCCGCCGACCCTAGCTCCGACCTCGCCAACGGGGCCCCGGCCCCCGCCCCCGCCGCCGACAAGAAGAAGTCGCGCGAGAGCGAGCGCCGCCGCCGCCGCCGGAAGCAGAAGAAGAGCAAGGCGCCCGCTTCCGACGCCGCCGCCTCCGACGCCGACGCCGATGCGGGCGAGGAGGACAAGCCCGACTCCAAGCCCCCGGTACGTGGATGGGTTTCCTCGGGTGGGGCTCGCGACGGCCTCTGTGACGCTGACGCTGGGTTGGTTTGGATGTGCGCGCAGGTGGAGATCGAGGTGGAGTACGTGCCGGAGGAGCCGGACCTCGCCGACGGCCTGCTCGCCGACTTCAAGAGCATCTTCGACAAGTTCACCTTCAAGGAGCCCGTCGCCGCCGAGGTACCGGAGCCCGTCGATTAGCAAAAAGCAAAACCCTACCTATGAATCTCTCTCTAGTTCTAGCTGCCCTTCAGTGGACCAATGGTTTGACGAGTGTTGTGCTGGCAGGATGGGGAGAAGAAGGACGAGGCCGCCGACGCGGCAAAGAAGGGGTCGGGGTCCGACTCGGACGACGACGAGCAGGAGACCCAGCAGAAGAAGAAGGAAGGGGGCATCTCCAACAAGAAGAAAAAGGTTTGCTTCTATCTCTCTGTGTGTCTCTGCCTGATTGTTGAATTACCTGTTCTTTTACGAGCGATTGTTGTGGTTTCGTAGAAGGCGCTAAACATGATTGTTGCTGTTTTGGTTTGTGTTTTGTAGCTGGAGCAAAGGATGAAGATCGCGGAGCTGAAGCAGATATGCAACAGGCCCGACGTCGTCGAAGTAAGCCACCCCCCTTTTCTTTTGTTGTGAACCAGGTGTGCTGGTAGTGTGATTTGCCTGCATGTATTACTTTGAACGGATGTGTTGGCGCAGCATCCTATACTTTTGCGCTTCACCGTCTGGTGTTTTGCATTGCCAAAGGTTGCCAATGCTAGTGTGATCTGACCACCACCAATGATCTCTAGTTGATTTAACTCAAATTGCATCCAGGGATTTGTTTAAAGTCATGTAATTGTCGTGTGGTCATGCAGCAGCCATTGGCTGCATGCTTTGTAACAACACACTTCACCTCTAAAAGGTTATGTTAGGCTGGATTACTAGAAAACTGTGCTAGCAACTTTTAGCATCACTTCTTGTTGATTTAACTAAAATTGCATTGGAGAATTTGTTTTAAGTCATGTACTATTCTTATTCTGGTCTGCTTATGCAGTTTCCATTGGCTGCGCAGTTTATAACAAAACACTTCGTTAGTGACAATGTGTTTGAAATTATGTAAGCTTTCTGTTTTATCCGAGTAAATAATCCGTAGTAAGGTTCTTAGGCTGGGTTGCTAGGAAAATGTGCCAGCAATTTTCACCTTTCACAGTTCTAAGGTTAAGATATAGTATTTCTCTTATTAAAGGGCACGACACCATGCACACACGTGTACCCATGAAGCTTGTATCGGTGATGAGATAATGTCACTAAACTATTTGTTGTGTGCAATCTTTTTTTTATCTCATTGCTATTAGCAGTGTAAAATTGTTTATGGATTAGCTTCAACTGATGTAATTATGCTCCTCCTGCCAGGTTTGGGACGCGACTGCATCAGACCCCAAGTTACTTGTCTATCTGAAGTCTTACAGGAACACAGTACCTGTCCCAAGGCACTGGTCTCAAAAGAGGAAATTCTTGCAGGTTTGTAATACATGTACCATGAGTAATGAGTAATCTTGTTCTGCATAATTTCGTAATGAGTACTTGGATGCTCCTCTGAGAAATCAACCACACAATCATAATTTATTGTAGTTAGTAGTGGAGTGGTAGGCAGATGCAAACAGACCATCAGTTTTCTTCGAATAAAAGTGTTGGAGCATCTCCCTCAGTTAATATCTGTCATTGAACAAACACTGCATGCCTTCATGTATTGTTACAGAAGTTTTTTTTTCAAACAAACATAAGGGCCAAGGGACAGACTAATATGCCAGTCCCGAATTCACTCAATGTCGAGCACACATGGGGTTTATCCCGTAACTGTAACTGTTCGGGCCAGCACGGATATGCTAGTGTAACTCATTACGAAGTGCCATGGGGTGGGTCTTATTAGGAGAGGGGAGGGAACATAAAGTCGACAAGGTTTTTCCCCTCCCTCTTATACAGATATATAATTATTGCAGGGATGCTGCAACTTCCTGGGAGCAAGGTCTTGGTGGTACTGTACTTGAGTGATAGTATGAATGCTAATGTGCTTGATCTAGTTGGTTCATGCTAAGCATTCCCTTGAAAGACATTTAGGTCCATCTAGGATCTTGACCTTTGGTCCTCCTTTATTTGCCTATACAAGTATATCATTTGCCCAGGCCTTTGCAACTTTTTTATATATCTCCAAAACATGAAATAATGCTTTGCTTCTTATTATCTATATCTTGTCGAATAGATTTTACATCATCATGTTGTTTCTTTCAGGGTAAGAGAGGTATCGAAAAACAACCTTTCCAACTTCCTGACTTCATTGCTGCAACTGGAATAGAAAAAATTAGACAGGTATGTTAATATCTTGGTCCTTTGTAGCAATGCTATGGACATTGTATCTCCCTTGTCAGCTTGGTAACTTCAGTAGTTTGTTTTATTGTCACTTCTAACTTTTATTCCACAAATGGGCAAGATGGACAAATTTTAAGTACCTTTTCAAATGCATTTTCAGGCATATATCGAGAAAGAGGATAGCAAAAAGTTGAAGCAGAAGCAGCGGGAGCGTATGCAGCCAAAAATGGGCAAGATGGATATAGATTATCAGGTCAGTTAATTCCTCTTGAGGCCAATCTGAGTTGCACATAGAAGCACATGCCATATATGTTTGTGTGTTCTCCATAATGTGCAAGATGGATACAGAGCACTATTTATTTGCCCCCTGATTATAGTTGCAAATACAAGCACATGCCTGCGTTTTCTCCTTATCTGTTTGCCACGTGTTTAATTACCTGCCACTTAGGCACTGATACTGATAATGTACACGTGAAAATATCATAGCTGATAAGTACGATGTGTTTCTTCCATATGTTCTAATTTTAGACATGAGTTAACTTCTGAATGTGCAGGAAAGGAAGTCTCACCGTAATTTTGTTGTGTGCAGGTTTTACACGACGCCTTCTTCAAATATCAAACAAAACCAAAATTGACTAGTCATGGTGACCTTTACTATGAAGGAAAAGAGTTTGAGGTACTTTTGTTTGCTTCGCTCTCTTCTTAATGTCAGAAACAGAGATAATTGATATTTGTTTGGGAGATCCATATGTCTGTGTTCTCAAACCTGTCTTACCGAGCATAATACATGTATGAACTCAACAGGTCAAACTCAGGGAAATGAAGCCAGGTATGCTGTCCCGAGAACTTAAAGAAGCTCTTGGTATGCCAGAAGGTGCACCGCCTCCATGGCTTATAAACATGCAGGTATTGTTCTTTTTTAGAAGAAACAAACTCCAGGCAGCTGGTCTTCTGGTTGACTGATCTCTTGTTATTGGCCAGCTATATCAACTGACATCAAATAATTTTGGCAGAGATATGGTCCTCCGCCCTCTTATCCTTCACTGAAGATTCCTGGTCTGAATGCCCCAATTCCTCCTGGTGCTACTTTTGGTTACCGGCCCGGGGAATGGGGAAAGCCTCCTGTGGATGAGGTAATTTAAATCAAATGTGCTTTTCATGGGCTTGGCTGTAGTTAAATGCGGCTTCTGTAATGAAAATAAATTTCTTTTCTGATCTATTTATTTGTTTTTGGCTAACAGCATGGACGCCCCCTCTACGGAGATGTTTTTGGTATCCTACAGCTGGATGAACCTAATTATGATGTATGTTTGATCGGCTAATTTTCCTTGAAGTTGAACTGCAGCTCTACTAGTTAACTGACATGTGTTGCATCGTATTCCAGGAGGAGCCTGTTGACCGCAGCAAGCATTGGGGAGACTTGGAGGAGGAAGAGGAGGAGGAGGAAGATGATGAGGAGGAAGAGGAGGAGGAACTAATGGAAGATGAAGACATGGAAGCTGGCATGCAGTCTGTCGACACCATGTCAAGGTTATTTCTATAATGATTATTTGATGACTAGCTTAGGTTCTTCCCTAGAGGAACTATGTTTTGACATCTCTTCTTGTTCTGTTTATAGCACTCCCACTGGCGTGGAAACACCTGACGTCATTGATCTTCGGAAGCAACAGAGGAAAGAGTCTGAAAGGCCAACAGATAAGCAGTTATACCAGGTAAGGGCTTAGCTTCAGTTTGTGGCATTTCAGCCCAAGTATGTTGTGGAGCTGCTTTAGTTTGGCTTATTATTGCGGTTCATAACCAACAATTTGTTCTTTTTCATCTGAAGGTTCTTGAGCAGAAGGAGGAGAAAATCGCACCTGGAACCCTGTATGGGTCAAGCCATACGTATGCAACTCTAATACAACCTAGTCATCTCTACAATATTTTTTCCAATGGATTTCTGTTTCAGCCATACAGAGAACTCATTTTGTATCAATAATTTCTGATAGATTCCTGTTCCAATCATGTGGAGAACTCATTTGCTATCTTGCTGTTTTTGCAGGTATGTGGTTGGGGCACAGGATAAGGCTGGGGTTAAAAGGGTGAGCTTTTACATTCCTTGCACCAAGTGTGCACTTATTCCCATTCCATGCATGCTCCGATGATTCATTGACACATCTTCGTGCTTCTCGTTTTGCAGGTTGATCTTCTCAAGAATCAAAAGTCCGACAAAGTGGACGTCACCATACATCCCGAGGAGCTCGAGGTTATGGACGATGTCCTGGCAGCCAAGTAAGATCACTTCTCCCCCGCGTCTGCCAAGCTTTGCCTGTCAGTAGCCACTAGTTGAAACATTAACGCCTTCCCTTCAATAAAATGATGAAACAGGTATGAAGAAGCCCGGGAGGAGGAGAAGCTCCGGAACCAGAAGGAAGACTTCAGCGACATGGTGGCGGAGGTATGTTTTTACGAGCAGTCTTGTGTATCTGTTGAGCCAGAATCAAATATCAGCTTCCGTCGAGCTGAATCTTTTCCCCCTCTCTGATTTGCAGAACGCGAGCAAGAGGAAGAGGAAGCACGAGAAGGACGGGAAATCTTCCAAAAAGAAGGACTTCAAGTTCTAGACGGCGCCGTTTTGTTACCGTTGCTCTTCCGCTTCCCAGGAGGAGGATGTTTCCATTTCTTCCTGTAGCCTGTACTATACTCTAAATCAAGCTGTGTATGTATACTTAGCCTCTGGCAAATGTTGAAGTGCTGGATGAAAAAAGAAATGAAGCTCTGTAGTCCATGCATGAGAACAAGTTATGATATTAAATGTAACTGCTAGCATTATTTTATTGCTGTTATGAAGAGTGATGCTAAGTTTGCTATGATCGGCATACGTGGTGAATTTTCTGTTTTGTACTATACTCATATGAGAAGAGAGCTTTGAGTGCTCTGCTGGGGAACAGATGCTTTAGGGAATACTTTTTCTGGACAAATCAGGGTCTTGCTGGGGAACAATAATTTTTCATAGGCTCTATTAGTAATTTCATCCATCCCCAACCACCCCCAATCATCTCTTGCTTTCTTACAGAGAAATAACATGTGTTTTGTATCCTCTGGACTTGAAAGAACAGGACGGACATTAAGGTGAGACTTCCATGTGTCTATTGGCAAGCGTAACACGACACGGAAGAGTACCATGCAATGTACGCCAGATAAAAATATTTACCATTTGCCGGGCGTGTATGCTTCCTAATCTTACACCAAAATAGGACCAACAGTGGTTTATTATCCATTCCATTAGCACGTCTCAGTTTCATTTCATGTTGGTGATCCCATTCCACAAAGTAGGCTGATCGAACCGAAAACAATCTGTTTTTCGTATAACTCCAAATGACAAAATCATGCATGTCATATTGAGGGTGAGGGATAGCAAGGGCATGTTGTGCATCAATAGGCCACAAAGTTTGTCTAACCAGATCTTCACCGCAGTTATTAGATACCAGAACGATAAAGTCCGCCATCCGAGATAACAAGTGACCCCCTTTAGGAGTGATAATTTTTCTATCAGCACAATCTGGAATTCACCATTTCTCTCAAATATCAATATTCTGGCAGTTTCAACTCACCATATATACCCACTGGCGGAGCTAAATCAGGCAGATTTCGGGTAGGGGATCCCGAACTAAGGGTCATGAGACTATGGTCACAAGGACACGATTTTTTGCCCGGGTTCAGGCTCTCCGGAGAGATAGAATCCTACGTCCTACTTGTGTTTTATTGCTTTTGGATGGAGTACAAAATACAATTGATCTATACCCTGATCGTTGTGTGTCGTCTACGTGTCCCAACCCTTGATTTATATAGATACCGAAGGTTCTAAGGTTAGATCCTCGTCGATTATGTACAAAGAAAACATGTTGTGGATGAATTCTAATATCACGTAAAAAGGCCTTTTATTACCACGTAAAAATAATATTGTCATATGCAAAAACCGAGGCCACAAAAGAGCAATCAGTTTCCAAAATAATGGGCTTGTCAAGAGTGATACCAATGTAAATGCCTGAGATGGCCGCTCGAAGTTCCGCTTCCTCAGCACTAAGACAAGTACCAATATGATCCCAAGAAGAAATAAGAACTTCTCCAGAATAATTTCTAACAACCACCCCAACGCTCACAACGCTAATGTCGTGCACAAAACTTCCATCAACATTAATCTTGAGAAATTCTGAGGTGGGAGGCAGCCATGGAACACAAATCCTCTCCACATTACTAATGGATTGTAAACCATCAATCACACCCTTACCTTTGTTACTTACCTCTACCTTCGTTTTTGCATGACAAGATGAGAACGATGCCCAATAATTTTGAATAAAACTCACTGAGGCCGAGATAGATTCCTATCCTTTACCAAAAATCAACTCATTTATCAAATGCCAAGCTCTTGAGAACATGAAAATTATTTGCTCACGCATAGGCGAACTTGATTGATCCAATAAAATAAGTAATCAGTACTGCCCCGAGCAGTTTAAAATATCTTCATCTGGCAAGTTCCACACCTCCCTCAAACCCATACGGAACGCACGTACCTTGGGACAGCATACCAAAGCATGAAAAATACATTCATATTCAACACCACAGATTGAGCATGTACCTAGGGTAGCTTGATGGTGTTTTACTCTGTTAACTTGTACGGCTAGGCTATTAGATGCATCCCTCCAAGCAAATATTCTAATCTTCTGAGGTACGTTAGCCTTCCAAATAATATTCCAGGGCCTCCTTTCCCCATTAACGGATACACTGGAGTTCCCCAATGCCATGTACGAGTCCTTAATATTCAGGGCCAACCTATACGCACTATTCACTGAAAACAACCCATTTTTCTCATGGTGCCAGGCGGTGAGGTCACCCTCGTACAAATTCAGAATACGTAACTTTAAAATTTCCTTCGCATCATGAGGGTAAAACAGATGCCTGATTAAATTCTCATCCCATCTCCTTGAGCCACTCATGAATAATTCAGCAACCCATTTGACCCTAGTTCTGGTCCTCTTAGCAGAAATTTTTAGGCCAGAATCCCTTAGAAGCCAATTATCCCTCCAAATATTTATACTAGCACCATCGACGACTCTCCAAATGATTCCCCTTTTCAACAACTCGAGTCCATGCATAATACCTTGCCACGTAAGTGAAGTCGCTTGAGGGAACACAATATCAATAATATGCCCATGAGGTTAATATTTAGCTTTCATCACCTTTGCACACAAAGAGTCCAAAAAAAAAAAATCAATAAACGCCAAGCTTGTTTGGCCAAAAGTGCTTGATTGAAAAGCTCGAGGTCCCGAAATCCCATACCCCTTCACCTTTTGACTTCATCAATTTTTCCCAAGCCAACCAATGAGCTCTTCTTCTATTCTCCTCATCACCCCACCAAAAATTCCTTATTATTTTAGATAATAATAGACTTAATCTAGATTTCCTTCGCCCCGCTAGAAGCATATTTTTTGATCCAGTTTGAACCCCTCTTAAGAGCTTTATCTTTTGTATATTGAAATTTGCCAGCCTTCATACGACCTTCTGGAACTGGTAGGCCAAGGTATTTATCCTCAAACTCATCACACGTGATTTTAAGGATAACCAGAAGAGACACCTGGATCTCAATAGGACACTCTTTGCCAAATAAAATGGAACACTTGTCTGGACTTAATAATTGGCCTGTACCTTCCTCATAAGCCATCAAAATATCTTTAATAGCCAAAGCTTGCTCCACAGAACCCTTAAAAAATAGGAGACTATCATCGACAAATAATAAATGAGACATACCTGGAGCATGTCTGTTCAGTCGGAAATCTTGGATAGTCCCTCTTGATGATGCATCGTTGAGTAATAGCGAGAGGGCCTCAGCTACAAAGAGGAATAAGTACGGCGATAACGGATCCCCTTGCCTCAGACCACGTGAAGGATGAAAAGACTCCAACAACTGGCCATTAAAGCGCACCGAGAATTTCACTGAGGTAACACAAGTCATAGTCCAATTAATCCAGATTGGATTAAAACCATATGCATGAAGCATACATTCCAGGAACTTCCAGTCAACACGATCGTATGCTTTAGCTAGGTCCGGTTTATATGCACAGTATTCTCCACGAGAATCTTTCAAAGTATTCAATGAGTGCATACATTCAAAGGCGATAAGAGCATTATCTGAAATTAATCTTCCGGGGATAAAAGAACTTTGGGTAGGAGAGATCATACCATCCAGCAGAGGTCGTAGCCTATTGACAAGGTACTTTGAGATAATTTTTTATATAACATTGCAAAGGCTAATAGGTCGAAAATCTTTTATCGACTGGGGATTCTTAATTTTAGGAATAAGAACAATAGTTGTATCATTTATCCCCTCTGGCATACATCCAGAAATAAAGAATTGTTGGACAACCCGAGCAATATCCATCTTGAGTAAACCCCAATTTATTTGAAAAAACCCGCCTGGAAACCCATCTGGTCCCGGGGCCTTTAACGACCCAATTTGAGAAAGAGCATCGCTAATTTCTTGTTTAGAGAAAGGTTTGCACAGACCTTTATTCATATTTTCATTCACCACCGGTTTCACAAGCGACATAATACAAGACGGATTGATTATAGAGTCACAGGAATAAATATCCTTAAAAAATGAATTTGTGATACCTTTAATTTCCTCCAAATCCTTTGATAGAGACCCATCACTTCTTCTGATAGCAGAAATATTGTTCTTCTTAGCTCTCCATGTGGCCTTTCTGTGAACAAAATTTAGTGTTTCTATCCCCCCATTTCATTTTGTCTAGACAAGATATCTGCTTCCACATGATTCCTTCCTTAATCAGAAGCTCATCCATCTCTGCGAGGATTTTCTTCCTCTCCACACTTGCTTTAAGATCATTTCTTTTGAATAACACATTTAATCTTCTACGAGCAGATTCAACCTTTTTAGGCAGATATCCGATATGAACCTTACTCCACCCATGCAAAGACTTCATCATATTGTTTAAATTATTTACCACATCTCCCGGATCATTAACTTACGAACTGTTATTCCAACACGATTCAACCTGACCTTTCAGTACTGCATCTTCTCTTTTCCAATATGCTTCATATTTCAACTGTTTAACAAATTTTACAGAGCGAGGAGCCCCCAACATTTCAGTAAGAATAGGACAATCTGACCTGGAGCTAATAATATGTGAGACCTTACAGTCCGGAAAAATATATGACCATCGTGGGCACGCCACCGCTGATCAAGTCGCACCTTCACATTTTTATTGAAGTATATTATGTTAAAGCTAGCATAAAGAAGTCAAGGAAAAGACATGTAACCAATATACTTACACGTTCTCCAAGGCCAAAGTTTTATTCCTAATTGAAGCAATATATTTCTATACACCAAGAGCAGAAACAATTTCTTTAAACTTGTTTAAGTCATTTTTTTTCATTTGCACTAAAATATTCCGCAAATCAACTATATTCTTTTGCAATTTTCCTATTTTTTCTTAGTTCGTCATGAATGGGACCAATGAGTTGGCACTTTATATGTACTTACGGTCCAAACATTACACTTGAACCGAGTTAAAACATATAATATTTGTACTAAACTTTAATACTTACTTTTTGTAACATTATAAAGTTAATTTTTTATTTAGCCACAATTGATAATACTCTCTCCGATCCATATTGTTTGACGCTACTTTAGAACAACATTGTACTAAAGTTGCGTCAATTAATATGGATCGGATGGAGTAATATTATTTGATGTAAATTTCTAAGGTCTATCTTTGGAATGTACACCACACACACACCATACTCGAAGTAAACCATATCATGTAGCCACAAAGTTTTTTTTGTTCTCAAACAATGTCTCTTAACATATATGTTGGAGCCCTTAAACATTAAAAAATTTAAAAGGATGCTATCTCATAGCGCCACAGATTATTAAATGAAACACATGCCAAATTATAGTGTATATATGTGTGTTGTGCTGCATATTTTAATATTCTTAAATATCTCGAGACAGATACATAAATCATACAATTTTACAAATATCCCAAAAGTGGTTTCCAGCCTAATAGCTATACGATATATTATATAACATTTTCATGTGAATATTATCACTTAATAGCTGGCGTGATGCTTTAGTTGTGTTCAAATGTGGTTGACATGTTTATGTTGGTTCAATACTATGTTGGGCAAGTTGCGTCTAAATTGAGCTTGTTATTGAAATGAGTTTTATCTTAATAACAAAAACATATAAAATTCAAAGTGTGTTTAGTCTTTAGTGGTATTTTGGTGTGGATGGCAATGTGGTTAGTGAGACTAATGTCTATTATTAAGTTTATCGGAGGAAATTTGTCTCTCGTTGAGTTTATACGGAGTTGGTTGATCCCCACTCCTAAATGAAAAAGGCGTCAGCTTTTTCAAAGATTCAAAGGTTATTATTAGTATTTTTAGACATAGGATGACCACACTGTTAGGGGAAGTTGAGGTGATTGCATAAGAATGGGGATCCTGCATAACATATATACCAAGGCATTCCATTCTTATTGTAAACACTAGCAAAAAGGCCCGTGCGTTGCAAGGAGAGAAAAAAATACCACATGTTCTTAATTTACAAAAAGTGGTCTATAATCTGCGAATTTGTAGATACGGCCCAAACAAAGATGGTCTTAGCGTACAAAAGCACAGTTCAAGATTCTACATGTATTATATTTCACCACGACTTGCATATAGAATTAAGCCGTACAAAGAAACGGCCAAGTGGTCATGCATTTATTCATGTCATGTGTGAAATGGGGTATTGTTACGGGCCGGTAAAGGAAAACGACAAAAACAGACAAATAATGCATTATTGATTAAGATTGCACCATAGATAGTGTTTTTTTTTAAATTGTTAACAGCTAAATTAACATCATATTCAAATTCTACATATTTTTCTAATAAAAATTCATATATAACATGTTAAATTTGGAGTTACGTTTTAGAATATATGAGTATTTTAAAAAACTTTAATATCTACTACGGGTTTAATGTCAAAAAAATCAGGGGGTTTTCTATAAAATAGCATGCCGGACTAAGAATACCTATTTCTTTTATCTTATTGTAAAGATTGTAAAGATAATAGGTTACAACACTCCTAATTTGACTCCATGAACATTTCTTAAAAGTTGTGTGAACAAATTTTTACACTGCATAAACATTTTTAAAATTCGTGAAGACCATTTTAAATAAATTACTTAATAATGTGATATATATATATATATATATATATATATATATATATAGAATATTGTGAAACATAAACAAAAATACAAAAGAATCAAAAGAAACAAACTAACAAATGAAGCAACGCGCTACTGTGTTGGCCCAGTACTAGCTCACCGCTTAAGGCAAGGTGATGCTCGCATTACTTCAAATGGCCTTGACCCTTATTTGTGCCTTAAGCGCCGGTTATAGGCAATATTTTCAACCGACGCACACCACCCTCCGCCCGAGAAATGCTACACCTACGTAACCATCATAGGTAAACTAACATAATAGCCTAGATTAGTTAGGCAAGTTACATTGGAGAGCGTAGGTTTTTTTTACGTAAGTGTAGCATTTTTGCCCTCGGCCCTGGGCCGACCCATTTACACTTTTTTTCTTTCTATAAAAACTTCAAAAAGTTGCGCCCAATTTCATTTGAACTCCAAACGTCTCTGTTTAATACAAAGCGAGGTAATCAACTAGGGCACCTTTCCTGCTATGCCTAGGTTACTTCCTTTTTCTTCATCAAATCTAAAGCTAAACAAAATTTACCGTTTCCCTATTTGATTGTTTTTTTGGTTTTGTTTGGCTGGTTTTTTGTTATTTTTTATTTGCTTATTAAAAAGATCATGAACTTTTTTAAAACCCATGAACTTTTCAAGTTCATGGACATTTTCTTATACTCACAAACATTTTTAGAATTCGTGAACTTTTTTTTCAAATGCATGAATATTTTCAAATCCACAAACACTTTTCAACTTATAAAACTTTGTTTCAAACTTTTTTTGATTTGTCATTTTTTCCGAAGTCATGATTTTGTTTCATAAATTGATGATTTTTTTCAAATGCTTGAATTTTTTGTCAAACCCTCTGAATTGTTTTCAAAAAAATTTCAGAATCGATGAAATTCTTTCAATCCTTGAAGTGTATTTTTCAAATCCACGAACTTTTTCCAAAATTAACGTTAACCTTTTAAATTCATGATCTTTTCTCGAAATTCATGAACTTTTTTATTTTGTGTTTTTTTCAAATCTGTGGACTTATTTGAAATCACAAACTTTTTTCTTTTTTTCGATTTTTTGTGCTTTTAACCAAAGGGTATTTTTAACAAGGCATCAATCCTCAGCTTTTTTTTAATGGAAGCAATCCCTCAACTTCGTTCAACCCTCGGACGAGCATCCCTTATTTTTTTAACGAAGCCGTGATACTGGGCCGGTCATGTGCGAGTCAAATTGGGCTGGCCCTCTTTGACGTTTTCCGCTCTTTTTGTTCGCGAACCTGCTGAAGCTTCAAAGACCGTTTTTGCCCGGAATGAACAATCCAACAACACTTGGGGCCCTAGCATACCATCAGGGCTTAGCACTAGCTGTTGACCTGTCTATGGATAATCTAGTGATCGCTTGTGATTGCAAACCAACCATGGATGATATCAAACAAGGTCTGGGAGGTCCGCATATCACAATCGTCAAGGAAATAAAAAAAGGAGAGCGAGTTTTGCTAGATGCGATTTCATATTTGAAGGCCAAGCATCAAACTAGGAGGCACACAAACATGTAAAAATTTATGTTTTACTTAATCTGGGTCGTCACTTGTGGCTTCTACACCTGCATGACACTTGTTCTATCCCTTTGATCTTTGGTTCGAATTAATAATGTGTGGGGATCCCTAAAAAACCCTGTTGAAAAGCGTTCTTTTTCGGGTTTCTGTTTTCCCCCTACTATTTCGTTTGTCGCACTGCTGCAATGTTTTATTTCTTTTGCTATTTTGGCTGTTGTTTTGTTTTTTTTTCTATTGTTTCATTTGCGGTGCCACTCCTCTGTTTTTCTTCAATTGTCTTGTTGCGGATTTTGCTTCCCTTTATTAGTTTTATGTTTGTTTATTTTCGTCCAGTTTTTTTGCCTTTTATTTTGTTCTACACTAGGAACAATTTTTAAAACATGTAAAACTTTTTTTAGTGCATGTCAAATTTTTTGTTCAAACACGTTGAACATTTTAAATTTACAGTGAACATTTTCTCATACATTAATTTCTTGATCCTTTTATAAATATGTGTTGAACACTTTTCAATACATTAAACATGTTTTAATCCATGGTGAATATTTTCCAAGTACACATTGATTTTTCTGTACTCCCAATTTCTTGTATTTACAAAAGGAAGATAACAACTAAAAGAACAAAGCAGAATTTATAAACCCAAAATAACCCTTGCATGGGCATAGGTTGGCACGTTACTGGGTTAGCCGTTTGCACCCCGCTTCAAGCGTAGCCGGCCTATTTGAGGCAAATAGGAGTCAACTAGGAGCTCTCGCTCACTGCGAGCGGGCGCAAAACTCCTCACGGAAAACACTATTTGGCACATGTAGACAAAGTCATCGTGCTCACAAACCCCCCCTACACTACTTCCTATATGGGCCTGCCCATGTAGGTTTTTCCTCACTAGTTTTGGATAGTTTTTCTCTTGTTTTTTTTTTAAACTTGGATAGTTTTTCTCTTGTTTATGCAGGACATGTTTCATTCGGGTTTTGTTTTCTCAAATTCACTAGCAATGTGTTCGTGCCTTGCAACGGGTTCAAAGTAGAATAATACATATTCACAAATTTGAAAGAGGAGAGAGGAAGGTGCCAGCCCGCGCGATTCAGGGGGGCTCCCTATGGCCCATTCTCGTTTTGAGGCATTTAGCCAGGCCGTAGTGGGCCGTTAGGCAGGGCCTGATGAGAGCCGACACACACGCCCCGTCTCTTGGTCCCGTCCCTTGTTTCCCCGGCCGCCGCACCGCCGTCGTCCTCCGCCCTCCGGTCTCCGCCGCGACGCCACCCCGTCAGGTCTCTCTCCCTCCCCCTCTCCCTCTCTGAAACCTCCTGCTAGAACCCTATCCACCCCCGCCCCCCGCCCCTCTCCCTTCTCGTAGCCGCGGCCGGGCGTAGCGGGACTCGCTGGCTTCTGGATCGGCCGTGGGTTCGCTGGGGGTGGAGTGGCTTTGGAACTCCAGTGGATTCGACTTTGGCTGGGTTTGAGCTTTAATTTAAGGGTCCTTCTCATTGAGCATGAACCAGATTCGTTTCTTTCGTTTAGGCATCGGTAGCTGCGTTGGGGTCGCCTGACTGAGGTGCCCTGAAGCTGAATCGCACATCCACCTCCGGCAACTGCCGGCGAGACATGGCTGCGGCGGCGAAGGAGGTGGACATGAAGAAGATGGAGCTTATGAAGGAGGTATTAGGGCTATCTGTCCCCTGATGGATGTTTCTCTGCCTTGACTCAATCGTTCACCTTTCGATTTGTTCGACGACAGTAAAAAGATATATAACCCGCATGTGTGTGTGTGTGTGTTATTCGGTTCAGGTAAGAGCGCACCAAGTGGCGATCGGCGAGCTCAACAACCTGCCTCCATCCAGGGTAAGTTTCTCCCTGAATTTCTGCGTGAATTTGGTCAAGTCCAGGCGATGGTCAATTGGTGTGATGCTTGATAATGGTGCTGTAGTTAGTAACAACTGACCACTTACCACCTGTCTGACTGACTCTCGCCGCTATGCGCTGCAGGCCGCGTACCAGAAGACCTGCAACATCTTCTTCCGCAAGGACATCAAATCCGCCGTCGCGTCCCAACAGAGTACGGTCGATGCTCATCGGTTTTGTTGTTGTTGTTGTTGGAAGTGGTGATGTTGATTGTTTTCTTGTTTTGTATGTGTTGCTCTTCATGGTGGTAACATGATTCCTCCCTCTCTTATTTCCTATTCAGAGCAACTTGACATTGCCAAGGCGAAGCTGCAGAAGCTGGATCAGGCATCATGACGGTTCACTGCGGAAATTTGAAATCGCAACTTATGCTGCTTCATTCATTCACCTCCGTGAATTCTCTCTCATCAAGTGTCTTGGGAGTGCTAGTCAACTAGGATGCAGCTTATATAGCTTTCCGTGTAATAACGGTGTCGTTTTTACAAGCAGGTTGCTAGTTATGAGAGTGAGACGAATGAATTATTTCTGAATATGGAGACTGGATACGGTACTGTAATGTAGTGCCATTGTGCTGTGCTTTGTCAATTGTTGTGCTACCAAAGCTGTCGGGTGAACTACTAAATTCAGGTGGAGTCTTGCAACTACCACCATGAGACTTGTCATCCGGTTTCTATGTGCAGGTTTGCATCACAACAGGATGCCAAGTTTCGTTCCGTTATCCGGTTGCTGTTCTCTTCTACCACCATGAGAAGCTCCTCGGATTGTACATTTGTCTCTGTGCAAACTGGCCTGACCAACTTGCAGTTCTACGTCATGTTTCTTTCACAGGTTAGTTCTGATATATGTCTTGACCGGTTAGCCAGCAGTTCGTGCCCGACGGGTAAGTTTGTGTACAAATGTTGATTGCCTGTCCCCAAGTTTGAACATGGAATGGGGATCTAGGCAGACCCAGCCAGCTAGGACAATGACGTATACTTAATGGTGTTTCAGTGTTGTTACCATACTGAACTTTGTAGTGTTAAATCAATAGCATCTCTAAATTTGTCAAATCAATGGCATCATGAAACATGCACTTGATGTTTTTTTTAAGACCCCCTGCTCCATTGCATAGAAGCCCAAAGCAAAACGGGTCTGGTACATGGTTTAAAGCAACAAACAAGTACTCCCTCTGTAAACTAATGTAAGAGCGTTTAGATCACTATTTTAGTATTCTAAACGCTTTTATATTAGTTTACGGAGGGAGTAGTAAAAGTAAAAGAGAATGGACTCCTGGCTGGTTGTAAGAACCAGCCAGCACTAAAACAAGCACTAAGAAACTGAAATCTGGGACTACAACTCCAGGCGAAACCTGCAAAGGACAAAACAAGCGCTGACAACCAAGATGCTAACAACAGTATTACACCCAGGTTCGTTCCACTTCATCAGGCGGCCAGCTGTGGCGTCGGGGGGTATCAGCGGGCGACAGATCTTCGGAGTGGTCTTGGAGCTCGATGGGCTTCCACCATCAGGTTGAGCCTCCGGGGTGTGGTCTTTGTCAGCGTCATGTTTCCTCATCTCCATTCCAGTTGAGCTGCGCTTCCCAGCATGATCTGCAAGTGTTGGCAGAATCGGTCCATCATGTCGTACTTAATGGTGTTTCGGCGTTAATTACCATACTGAACTTTGTAGTGTTGAATTAATAGCATCTCTACACTTGTCAAACCAACGGCATCATGAAACAAGCGCCGGAGGGGGGCAACTTTGCAGAGTCAGCTAAACTGTCAACTACCAAGTGCAAATCACGGCTTCAGAGTTAAGAGTTAAGACATCATCACTTAACATAAAGGAAGCATTCTACCCAATGTGCGAGCGAGGGAAACGTCTTACCCTGTTGGGGCGACGTGGTTCATGTTATATAGTAGGGAGCCAAAACCCTAGATGGCATACATCATGCGGTTACAAGGGATAAGACTTGGGAGAGAAGAAAGGAGAAGAAAGGAGAAGATGATTACATGAATATCTCATTCAAACTAACTCCTAGTCTATATCTCTAGCATATCTCCGGCCCTGCATATGTATGATGTTTTTCACTCCCCCTTAATCACAACTTCATCAAGTTGAGATTATGCTTAAATTCTTCAAAGTTTCTGATAGGCAGGGCTTTAGTAAACCCATCTGCAACTTGATCTCTGGAATGAATGAACCGAATATCAAGCTGTTTCCGTGCAACTCTTTCTCTGACAAAGTGAAAATCTATCTCTATGTGCTTTGTCCTGGCATGAAAAACTGGGTTTGCAGATAAGTAGGTAGCACCAAGATTATCACACCATAAGCAAGGAGCTTGCAAACTTTTGATACCAAGTTCTCTTAGCATTGATTGAACCCATATGATTTCAGCTGTAGCATTTGCCAATGCCTTGTACTCTGCCTCTGTGCTAGACCTAGACACTGTGGCCTGTTTTCTTGCACACCAGAAAATCAAGTTAGGTCCAAAAAATATGGAAAACCCACTAGTAGAGCGTCTATCATCTAGACAGCCTGCCCAGTCAGAATCAGAGAAAGCACTAACAAGCGTTGAGGATGACTTGCTGAAGTTGAGACCAATGTTCAAAGTATGTTTGATATATCTGACAATACGTTTTGCAGCAGTCCAATGAACAATGGTGGGTGCATGCAGAAACTGACATACCTTGTTGACAGCAAAAGAAATATCAGGTCTTGTTAAAGTCAAGTACTGTAATGCACCTACCAAACTTCTGTACTTTGTACTATCTTCTGGAGTCAAGAGTTGCCCTTCAGTGAGAGATAGCTTTTCTGAGCTGGATAATGGAGTGAAGGAGGGTTTACACCCTTGCAAGCCTGCCTTTCTTACCAAGTCAGTTGCATACTTTTCTTGGGAGAGATGAAGTCCATCCTTGTGTTTCTTTACCTCAATTCCAAGGAAGAAATGCAAATCTCCAAGATCCTTGAGAGCAAATTCTGCACTTAAATCTTTCAACAATGATGCAATGGCCTCACTAGATGAGCTTGTAACAATAATATCATCAACATAGATGAGAACAAAGATGCATGTATTGAGCTTATTGTAAATAAATAGTGAGGTATCTGACTTGGAAGGAACAAAACCAAGTGATTGCATCTTGTGACTGAGACGGGAGTACCATGCCCTTGGAGCCTGCTTCAAGCCATAAAGTGCTTTATCAAGCTTGCAAACGAATGAGGGATTAGACTTGCTCTCAAACCCAGGAGGCTGTTTCATATACACCTCTTCTTCCAGAACACCATGAAGAAACGTGTTCTGTACGTCTAGCTGTCCGAGACTCCATCCTCTGGACACAGCAATAGACAGAACAAGATGAATGGTAGCAGCTTTTACAACAGGACTAAATGTATCCTCATAGTCAATACCATATCTTTGCTTAAAACCTTTAGCAACAAGCCTAGCCTTGTATCTATCAATAGTGCCATCAAATTTCCTTTTAACTCTGAACACCCACTTGCAATATATAAGATTTTTACCTCTCTATGGAGGAACTAAATGCCATGTTTCATTTTTCTTCAGTGCAACATATTCTTCCATCATTGCCTTTTTCCACTTATCATCTCCAAGTGCCTCATCCAAGTTCTTTGGTTCGGCATGCTCATCTGTAGAACAAACAAGGCCATATTTGCTTAGATTTTTGTAATTAATGGGTTGAGTTAGACCTCTTTGTAGCCGCGTGAGCCGCCTGGACTGTGCTACGGATTCAGCCGACGCAGAGGATCCGGAGGCATGCACAGGAGTTCCTGGCACGGGCGATCCCGAGGCGGATTCAGCGGACACACGCGCCAGATCTTCTATGGTTGGAGCATGTGATGGCGGAGTTGAATCAGCCGCAGAAGATCCCGGCGCTCCTCCTGCCGCGCCAGCAGGCTCATTATGAGCCAATGATTGCGTGGGGTCACGAGGATCAGCGCCGATCCCGCGCCCTCCTGGCTGGTCGGGTCGGCGCTGGAACCTACGCCCACGCCTGCGCCGGTCGGCTGCACCTGGCCCCTCGCGCCGGTCGGTTGTACCTGGGCCCGCCGCTGGTAGCAGCATGATTGGTCGGGAAACCGCGCACCGCGCTCTCCACCACTGGGACGCCGCCTCGTGGCGTCGGGAGAGCCACCGGTCGGGGTCTGATCCGCACGCGCAGAAGATTCCGCCGCAGGCTGGCCTGGCGCGTCTGCCAGCGCGGATTCTGGCGCAGATCGTCTGGGCAGTTGATTCAGCACTGAACCCGAGGGGGATTTGCTCCCCAAATCTGGACACAGCCAATATGTCACTTGAGGACCATTTTCTTCATGATTTTCTTCGCTGATTGCTTCTGCAACATCACAAGAGAGCTCGGGTGCACCATTAGGAGAGTCAGTCAACATTAAATCATCACAAGTGATTCCCCCATGATCAAGGCCGGTGAGAGAGGGAGGTAGAAGTAGGATTTCTTTGCGAAGTAAGGCACCGGCGTTGGGATGAAGATCAGCGAAAGGAAACTTTGTTTCGTCAAAAACAACATCACGGGAGATGTAGACTCGTCCCGTGGACACATCTAGGCACTTGACACCTTTGTGTTGGGCACTATACCCAAGAAATACACATTGCTTTGATCGAAACATAAATTTGCGTTGATTGTATGGACGAAGATTAGGCCAACATGCACACCCAGAAACACGTAGAGACGCGTAGTCAGGTTTGGTGTGGAGTAGCCGTTCTACGGGAGTTTCATTATTGATAACGCGACTAGGGAGTATGTTAATGATGTGGACAGCAGTGAGAAAGGCTTCATCCCAGAATTTTAAAGGCATGGAGGCACCAGCTAAGAGAGCTAGGCCGACCTCAACAATGTGCCTGTGCTTGCGTTCAGCAGAGCCGTTTTGTTGGTGAGCATGAGGGCATGACACATGATGAGAGATTCCAAGAGTTTGGAAGAAAGAGTTTAATTTCTCATACTCTCCCCCCCAGTCTGATTGGACAACAAGTATCTTGCTGTCAAATTGACGTTCAACGAGTGCTTGAAAGTTCTTAAAAACTTGAAAAACATCGGATCTTTTCTTCAGAAGATAAATTCAGGAGAATTTACTATAGTCATCAATAAAACTGACGTAGTATGTGTGTCTGCCTACTGAGTTGGGGGCAGGACCCCACACATCGGAAAAAATTAATTGCAATGGTTTGATAGACACACTGGTGGATATAGGATAGGGTAGCTGATGACTCTTAGCTCGTTGATAGGAATCACAAATAGTTTCAATATTACGCTCACCAACAAACGGGAGTTTATTTTTCCTAAGTAATTTTTCAACTAAAGAAAAAGAAGCATGTCCTAAACGATCATGCCATCGTGTGGATGAAAGCTTGATAGCACCACAAGCTTGTTTATTCAGTCTCCTGAGCTCCGGAATCAACGGGTAGAGTCCACGAACGCATCTACCTCGATAGAGAATTCTCCTCGTCACCTGATCCTTGATAAAAAAGAAGTAAGGGTGAAACTCAAGGAAGACATGATTATCAAGAGCAATTCTATGGACAGAGAGGAGACTTTTGTCGGCATTAGGGACATGCAAAAATTTTCTAAGATGGATTCTACGAGAAGGGGTACTAAAACTTGAATGACCAACGTGACTGATCTTCATACCTTCACCACTAGCCGTGTGTATGTGGTCCTTGCCGCGGTATTTCTCCTTCATGGTTACCTTCTCGAGCTCGTTGGTGATGTGATTTGTGGCACCACTGTCGACGTACCAGTTGGTGTCGACGCCATAGGAGCCACCGGCAGCCGCCGCCACCTTGTCATCATCTTGGGAGGAGTCGTCATCCTCATCATAGCGGTACCAGCAATCCTTTGCTGTGTGCCCCAGCTTGCCACATATCTGGCAGCGAGGAGCATCAGGGCATGCGCGAGGGTTGCCGCCGCCGTGGCGAGTGCGGTTGTTGGAGGAGACACGCCCGCCGTTGCAGGAGTTGGAGCCGCCACCGTTCCCGCCTCCGCTGGACCTCCCCCTGCCACGGGAGAAGCCGCCGCGCCGAGAGGAGCCACCACGACCACGGGAGGCTGAGTTTGCGGAAGACTTGAAGCCGCCGCCATCGGAGCCGTGGAAGTGCACCATCCTCTGATCAAAGTTGGAGAGCATCGCGAACAGCTCGTCGAGGGTGACAGGGGTCACGCGAGCGTCGAGAGCAGAGATCAGAGGCTGATAGTCAGCGTCGAGGCCGTGGATGATGTAGGAGATGAGCTCGTCGTCGAGGATCGCCTTGCCCGCCGCGGCCAGCTCGTCGGCGTAGCCACGCATGATGGCGAAGTAGGAGGCGACGGAGAGGTTGCCCTTCTGCGCATTGATGAGAGAGGTCCGAATATTGTTGATGCAACTTACTGATTGTGACGAGTACATGCCGGCGAGCGTCGTCCAGAGTGCGCCCGCGGTGGTGACCGTGGTCACCGTGAGGAGCACCTCCTTTGTGAGGTTGCTCAGCAGGTAGCCAAGGACCTGCTGGTCCTCCCGGACCCAGATTGGGTGGAGAGGGTTGGGCGTTGAAGTCTGCTTGCCTTCCTTGTCGGTGGTGACGAGCAGCTTCGCCGGTTCCGGTTGGGTGCCGTCGACGTAGCCGAAGACCCCGGCGCCGCGCAGTTGAGGGATCATCTGCGTGCGCCACAACACGTAGTTCGTGCGGGATAGCTTCTCCGTGACCTGGCCATTGAGGTTAGCTGGGAGGGAAGCGCTGGAGGAGGAAGACATGGTGGCTTCGGCACAGATGGTTTTGGTAGCTAGATGAATCGAAGAAGAGGGGCTCTGATTACCATGTGCGAGCGAGGGAAACGTCTTACCCTGTTGGGGTGACGTGGTTCATGTTATATAGTAGGGAGCCAAAACCCTAGATGGCATACATCATGCGGTTACAAGGGATAAGACTTGGGAGAGAAGAAAGGAGAAGATGATTACATGAATATCTCATTCAAACTAACTCATGGCTCTGGCACATGAATAGCAAGCTTCCACGCATCCCTGTTCATAGCTAGCTCTTTGGTGATACTCCAATCCTTCAGGTCTCTCTTAACGGACTCCTCCCATGTCAAATTTGGTCTACCCCACCCTCTCTTGACATTCTCCGCACGCTTTAGCCGTCCGCTATGCACTGGAGCTTCTGGAGGCCTGCGCTGAATATGCCCAAACCATCTCAGACGATGTTGGACAAGCTTCTCTTCAATTGGTGCTACCCCAACTCTATCTCATATATCATCATTCCGGACCCGATCCTTCCTCGTGTGGCCACACATCCATCTCAACATACGCATCTCCGTCACACCTAACTGTTGAACATGTTGCCTTTTAGTCGGCCAACACTCAGCGCCATACAACATTGCGGGTCAAACCGCCATCCTGTAGAACTTGCCTTTTAGCTTTTGTGGCACTCGCTTGTCACAGAGAATGCCAGAAGCTTGGCGCCACTTCATCCATCCAGTTTTGATTCGATTCACATCTTCATCAATACCCCCATCCCCCTGCAGCATTGACCCCAAATACCAAAAGGTGTCCTTCTGGGGAACCACCTGGCCATCAAGGCTAACCTCCTCCTCCTCACACCTAGTAGTACTGAAACCGCACATCATGTACTCGGTTTTAGTTCTACTAAGCCTAAACCCTTTCGATTCCAAGGTTTGTCTCCATAACTCTAACTTTCTATTTACCCCTATCCGACTATCGTCAACTAGCACCACATCATCTGCAAAGAGCATACGCCATGGGATATCTCCTTGTATATCCCTTGTGACCTCATGTCAACTGCTGCACCTCAACGCATTTCGGGGAGAACCAACTAGCTCTGGGTTTGAGTGGCATTTCACCCCTAACCACAACTCATCCGCTGATTCTTCAACATCAGTCGGTTCAGACCTCTGCTTAGTTTCATCCAAGCTTCATCCTGGTCATGGATAGATCACCCAGGTTCGGGTCCATAAGCAGTGACAATCGCCCTATTAAGACTCGCTTTCGCTACGGCTCCGGTGGGTTCCGTTCCCTTAACCAAGCCACTACCTATGAGTCGCCGGCTCATTCTTCAACAGGTACGCGGTCAGAGATCACTTTCCCCTCCCACTGCTTGGGAGCTCAGCACGATTTCACGTTCTATTTCACTACCCACTGGGGGTTCTTTTAACGGTTGCAAAAAACCCCCTTTTTTCTTTCAAAAGTCTATAAAAATTATATTGCCAATTCCATTTTAATTATATTCTTTTTTCTTAATGTTAATAAAAAAAGAAGAAAATTCTTGTTTTTTCTTCCTAAAAATTGATATTGGCCGAGAGACAATCAAATAGATTTTCTCTTTAGCGGGCATTTCCATATAGGACTTGTTATAATTATAATAAAACAAGCAGGTTATATATAAAAAACACTTTTTTGTCGATTATTTATCAAGAAAGCAAAAAGGGTTCTTATCAAATCCACCATAAAATTGGAAAGAAGCATAAAGTAAGTAGACCTGACTCCTTTAATGATGCCTCTATCCGCTATTCTGATATATAAATTCGATGTAGATGAAATTGTATGGGCTGAAGAAACCAGTCCATGACTTAACATAAGTAAAATGTTACCTCCAAATCCCTGTATGTTCGATAGAGCCTAATATTCCCCAGAGTACGCCGCTTACCCCCGCCTAAAAAAGACGTCTGTAAAAGAATTAACCCGCTTTCAACTTTCATTTCAAGAGAAATAAACGACTCAATGATAAAATAATAATACTAGTCTATTATGGTTCGAGAGGAGGTAGCAGGATCCACTCAAACACTACAGTGGAAGTGTGTTGAATCAAGAGTAGATAGTAAGTGCCTTTATTATGGTCATTTCATTCTGTCCCCGCTTAGAAAAGGTCAAGCGGACACCGTCGGTATTGCCTTGCGAAGAGCTTTACTTGGAGAAATAGAAGGAACATGTATCACACGTGCAAAATTTGGGAGCGTGCCGCACGAGTATTCTACAATAGCAGGTATTGAAGAATCCGTACAAGAAATTTTACTAAATTTTGAAAGAAATTGTATTGAGAAGTGATCTCTATGGAGTTAGAGACGCATCCATTTGCGTCAAAGGTCCTAGATACATAACTTCTCAAGATATCATCTTACTGCCTTCCATAGAAATCGTTGATACGGCACAACCTATAGCTAACTTGACAGAGCCCATTGATTTCTGTATTGATTTACATATCAAGAGAGATAATGGATATCAGACAGAACTCAGAAAGAACTATCAAGATGGAAGTTATCCTATAGATGTTGTATCCATGCCTGTTCGAAATGTGAATTATAGTATTTTTCTTGTGGAAATGGAAATGAAAAACATGAGATACTTTTTCTAGAAATATGGAGTAATCACTAGTAGAAAAGGGGGCAATGGTCCAGGCCGGGTCAGCCCATTAGTCCCGGTTCAATCCAGAACCGGGACCCATGGGGGCATTGGACCCGGTTCGTGAGCCCCGGGGGCCGGCCGGGCCACGTGGGCCATTGGTCCCGGTTCGTCTGGACCTTTTGGTCCCGGTTGGTGGGACGAACTGGGACCAATGGGCCTCGCTCCTGGCCCACCACCATTGGTCCCGGTAGGTGGCTTGAACCGGGACCAAAGGCTACCCTTTAGTCCCGGTTCATCCGACGAACCGGGACCAATGAATTGCCTATATATACCCCTTGCCCGCGAGCAGAGCACTTCACTGCTCTGTTTTTCTGCCCGGCCGTTGGAGAGCTTTGTGGTGCTCTAGCTCACCTCCTATGCACACGAGGTGTTCGACGGAATGCCCGAGCCACACTACCTAACTTTCTCCTCTCCAAGCTCGACCAACTCCATTTCCCTCAATATTTGTCTAGGTTTAGCGGTCTGTCATGTCCCGTCTCCGTCTTCACCGCCGTCGATCGCCCGCGCCGATCTCATCGCCGGCACCACCGTGGTGAGCCTCTTGTTCTTATCTTCTTTCTGAAAGGAAAAATATTCTTACTTGTATGTTTAGATAGATACTTGTATTATTTTCTTACTTTTACTATGTATGTACTTTGGTTTTAATGTGATGATTAACTTCTATTAATTTGGTCACTTAATTATCTATTCATGATGTTCTGTAATAGTTTTTGACACACTTAATTATATATAATGCACGCAGATGAACCGGCAATGGATGTACGGTGACAGACAAACCTTCGAGTACATTAAGGGCGTGCATGATTTTCTCGAAGCGGTTGAGGCAAACAAGCAGAATGGTTTTATGTGTTGTCCATGCCCTATATGTGGGAATACGAAGTCTTACTCTGACCGGAAAATCCTTCACACCCACCTGCTTTACAAGGCTTTCATGCCACACTATAATGTTTGGACGAGGCACGGAGAAACAGGAGTTATGATGGAAGACGGCGAAGAAGAAGAGTACGATGACAACTATGTGCCCCCTGAATACGATGATGCTACTGAACATCAAGAGGAAACAGACGATGTGCATGATGATGTTGCAACGGGCAAAGCTGCTGAAGATCAAGAGGAACCAGACGATGTCCCCGATGATGATGATCTCCGTCGGGTCATTGTCGATGCAAGAACGCAATGCGAAAGTCAAAAGGAGAAGCTGAAGTTCGATCGCATGTTAGAGGATCACAAAAAAGGGTTGTACCCCAATTGCGAAGATGGCAACACAAAGCTCGGTACCGTACTGGAATTGCTGCAGTGGAAGGCAGAGAATGCTGTGCCTGACAAAGGATTTGAGAAGCTACTGAAAATATTGAATAAGAAGCTTCCAAAGGATAACGAATTGCCCGGCAGTACATACGCAGCAAAGAAGGTCGTATGCCCTCTAGGATTGGAGGTGCAGAAGATACATGCATGCCCTAATGACTGCATCCTCTACCACGGTGCGTACAAGGATCTAAACGCATGCCCGGTATGCGGTGCATTACGGTATAAGATCAGACGCGATGACCCTGGTGATGTTGACGGCGAGCCCCCAGGAAGAGGGTTCCTGCGAAGATGATGTGGTATGCTCCTATAATAACACAGTTGAAACGTCTGTTCAGAAACGGAGAGCATGCCAAGTTGATGCGATGGCACAGTGAGGACCGTAAGAAAGACGGGAAGTTGAGAGCATCCGCTGACGGGTCGCACTGGAGTAAAATCGAGAGAAAGTACTGGGATGAGTTTGCAAGTGACCCAAGGAACGTATGGTTTGCTTTAAGCGCGGATGGCATTAATCCTTTCGGGGAGCAGAGCAGCAATCACAGCACCTGGCCCGTGACTCTATGTATGTATAACCTTCCTCCTTGGATGTGCATGAAGCGGAAGTTCATTATGATGCCAGTTCTCATCCAAGGCCCTAAGCAACCCGGCAACGACATTGATGTGTACCTAAGGCCATTAGTTGAAGAACTTTTACAGCTGTGGAATGGAAACGGTGTACGTACGTGGGATGAGCACAAACATGAGGAATTTGACCTAAAGGTGTTGCTGTTCGTGACCATCAACGATTGGCCCTCTCTCAGTAACCTTTCAGGACAGACAAACAAGGGATACCACGCATGCACGCACTGTTTACTTGGCACCGATAGTATATACCTGGGAAGCTGCAGGAAGAATGTGTACCTCGGCCATCGTCGATTTCTTTCGACCAACCGCCAATGTCGAAAGAAAGGCAAGCATTTCAAAGGCGAGGCAGATCACCGGAAGAAGCCCGCCATGCGTACCGATGATCACATACTCGCTATGGTCAATGATTTACACGTAATCTTTGAAAAGGGTCCCGACGGACTAGCTGTTCCGAATGACGCTGAGAAACACGCACCCATGTGGAAGAAGAAATCTATATTTTGGGACCTACCCTACTGGAAAGACCTAGAGGTCCGCTCTTCGATCGACGTGATGCACGTGACGAAGAACCTTTGCGTGAACCTGCTAGGCTTCTTGGGCGTGTATGGGCAGACAAAAGATACACCTGAGGCACGGGAGGACCTGCAACGCTTGCACGAAAAAGACGGCATGCCTCCGAAGTAGTATGAAGGTCCTGCCAGCTACGCTCTTACGAAAGAAGAGAAAGAAATCTTCTTTGAATGCCTGCTCAGTATGAAGGTCCCGACTGGCTTCTCGTCGAATATAAAGGGAATAATAAATATGCTAGAGAAAAAGTTCCAGAACCTAAAGTCTCATGACTGCCACGTGATTATGACGCAACTGCTTCTGGTTGCATTGAGGGGGCTTCTACCGGAAAACGTCCGATTAGCCATTGTGAAGCAATGTGCATTCCTCAATGCAATATCTCAGAAGGTGATCGATCCAGAAATCGTACCAATGCTAAGGAGTGATGTGGCGCAATGTCTTGTCAGTTTCGAGCTGGTGTTCCCACCATCCTTCTTCAATATTATGACGCACGTCCTAGTTCATCTAGTCGACGAGATTGTCATTCTGGGGCCCGTATTTCTACACAATATGTTCCCCTTCGAGAGGTTCATGGGAGTCCTAAAGAAATATGTCCGTAACCGTGCTAGGTCAGAAGGAAGCATCTCCATGGGCCATCAAACAGAGGATGTCATCGGGTTTTGTGTTGACTTCATTCCTGGCCTTAAGAAGATAGGTCTCCCTAAATCGCGGTATGAGGGGAGACTGACTGGAAAAGGCACGCTTGGAAAGGACTCAATAATATGCAGGGATAGATATTCTTGGTCTCAAGCACACTACACAGTTCTATAGAACTCTACCTTGGTGACCCCGTATGTCGATGAACACAAGAACAGTCTGCGCTCCAAACACCCGGAGCAGTGCAACAACTGGATTACATGTGAACACATCAGGACTTTCAGCAGTTGGTTGGAAACACGTCTCAGAGGTGACATCACTGTTTGTGATGAGCTATACTTGTTGTCCAGGGGACCATCTTCGACTGTAATGATTTGGAAAGGATACAAGATAAATGGGAATACATTTTACACGATCGACCAAGATCAAAAGAGCACCAACCAAAACAACGGTGTCCGCTTTGATGCAGCCACCAAGAGGGGAAATGACACATATTATGGTTACATAGTGGACATATGGGAACTTGACTACGGAGTAGATTTTAAGGTCCCTTTGTTTAAATGCAACTGGGTTAATCTGTCAGGAGGCGGGGTACAGGTAGACCCACAGTACGGAATGACAACGGTGGATCTGAAAAATCTTGGGTACATTGACGAACCGTTCGTCCTAGCCAATGATGTGGCACAGGTTATCTATGTGAAGGACATGTCTACCAGACCGAGAAAACGAAAAGATAAGGAAGCGAATACATCATACGATGAGCCAAAGCGCCACATAGTTCTTTCAGGAAAAAGGGACATCGTGGGAGTGGAGGGCAAGACAGACATGTCTGGAGATTATGAAAAGTTTCATGAAATTCCTCCCTTCAAAGTCAAGGTTGACCCCAGCATCCTGATAAACCATGGTTACGGCGCAACAATAAGCAAATGACACAAGCGAAGAAAAAGTGAAGACTTTCTCCCGCCACTATTATGATGATACCATGCCAACTTTGTAATAGACGAGTATCATACCATTGTCCGTTTTGTACATGCACATGCTATGTGGGTGAAATTATGATACCATGCCAACTTTCAACTTTTTCAGAGTTCATTTGAAATGCTTTATTATGAATTTAGGTTGAATTTTCTCTATAGGCGCATCTATGTTCATTTTTGTAGTGAAGTTAATCACAAACTTGTGATTCACACAAATTTCAAAGAATTCAAATTTTAATTATTCAAATTTTAAAACTAATGGCACTAACAGAAAGTTTATAATTTTTCTAAAACTAATGGCACTAACAGAAAGTTTATAATTTTGCTGACCTAAAAGAAAAAAGAATTAAAAAATAAAGCAAAAAACAAAAGAAAATAAATAATGCAGAAAACAAAACAAAAAAACTAAAACAAAATAAAAATAGCAACAATAAATATTTTGTTGTAAGTAGAAACAAAATAAAATAAATAAAGCAACAAAGAAAAAAACAAAAAATGTGTTTTCAAATTTGAAAACTAATGGCACTAACAGAAAGTTTATAATTTTTCTAAAACTAAAAGAAAAAAGAATTAAAAAATAAAGCAAAAAACAAAAGAAAATAAATAATGCAAAAAACAAAAACAAAAAAACTGGAAAAAAAATAAAAAAACTGCCACCTATTGGGCCACCACGGCATGAATACGACTAGAAACCCAACCTGGGCAGGATTCAGGCCCGCAGAAGGCCCAATAGGCCCACAGCAGCATAGTGTCAGATTAGGCCCGAAAGCCTGCAGTTGAGAGGAGCTCGAGAGGATGGGCGCAGCAGCGCTTATAAACCACTCTCGAGCCCTCTCAACTAGCGAGGTGGGACTAAACTTTGGCCGCGACGCGGGCAGCACAGGGGCCTTTGGTCCCGGTTGGTGGCACCAACCGGGACTAAAGGGTGGCATTGGTACCGGTTCGTGGCACCAACCGGTACCAATGCCCTCCTTTAGTCCCGTTTGGTGCCACCAACCGGGACCAAAGGCCGCCGCTTCCCGCCCTTTGGGCTGCCGAAAACTGGACTTTGGTCCCGGTTGGTGGCAACAACCGGGACTAAAGGAGGGCATTGGTACCGATTGGTGCCACGAACCGGGACCAATGCTCTTGGTATATAACCAGGACTTGTGAAAATTTCAGTTTCTCATCTCCATTTGCCCCCGACGACGCCGAGCTCATCGCCGCCAGGCTGCCCCGACGCCATCCGCCGCCCCTGCCGTCGCCCGTGCCTCGCCGTCGCCGTCGCCGTCGCCGACGTCGTCCCCGAGCCCGCCCGCCCCTGCCCCGACGTCGTCCCCGCCCCGCATCGCGCCCCGATGCCGTCGCCGCCCCGCGTCGCCCCAACGCCATCGCCGCCCCGACGCCGTCCCCTGCCCCGCGCGCCACCGCCTCTGCCTCAGGCCGGTCCCGACCTCGCCGTCGCCGACGCCGCCCATAGTGAGCCTCCGCGCCCCTGCCCTGCCCCCTGCCGCAAAAATATATATATATTTATGTATATGTATGCTTTTTTTGTATGTATGTATGCTTTTTTTGTATATATGTATGTATGTATGCTTTTTTTGTATGCATATATGTTGATGAAATATGAACAATTAATGCATTAGGCAAAACCTTTACTTTTTTCGAAATTTTCTATTTGAACATTTAAAAAAAACAAGCAATACTAAAAGAATGAGAGGAAAAAGGAAAATAAGAAGAGGAAGAAAGGAGGACAAGAGGAGAAATAAATAAGAAGAGAAAAAAGAAGAAAAAGAAGAGGAGAAGAAGAAAGGAATAGACGAGAAGAAGAAGAAAAATATTCTATTTTTTCTTCTTCTCCTCTATTCCTTTCTTCTTCTCCTCTCTTTTTTTCTTTTTTTCTTCGATCTTCTCCTCTATTCCTTTTTTCTTCTCCTCTTTTTATTTCTTGTTTGTTTTCTTATGTTTTATCGGGTCTGTCGTCGTCGATATAACCCTCCCGATAACTTCAATACGAGGGGGGGGGAGGGTCGATATACCCCCTCCCTGATAACATTATTTTCCCATGTATATGTTGGTCGCGTCGTTGTCGATATAACCCCCTCCCGGATAACTTCGACATGAGGGGCGGTCGATATATATATACCCCCTCTCGACCGTGATAACTTATACCACGGCTGCACCCCCCTCGGCCCTCTCGCTTGACCAAAACTCTCGAGGACACCCAAACCCTAGGGAAAAAACGATGTTGGTCTTCTACCCCCTCCCGCCGCGCCCCTACCCGACAAACTCTCTCGAGGCCACCCAAATTTACCAAGTTAAAAGAGCGTTGTCGTCGAGGCCACCCCAAACCCTTGAAGCGTTGTGTCGAGGCCACCCCAAACCCTTGAAGCGTTGTCTAGGCCACCCCAAACCCTAGAGAAGCAGCGTCGAGGCCACTAACATGATTCCTTATTGTGATTAGCTAGCTAGTTCTACGTTTGCCACTAATATATATCCATCTGTACCATGTTTGAATAATAATTGACATGTTGTAAATATTTGCAGAAACTATGGAGCACTCCCGAGACGAAGCAACAGAAGCGATGTTGGGGGACATAATCGCACAAGGAAGTGATGTTGTTGCGTCATTTCTCAACGACACCGATGGTCAGGAGGGACTGGGTGAAGAAGAGGGCTATGTTCATGATGGCTCCGGCCCATTAATGCCGGTACAAGAAGAGGGCTATGTTCATGATGGCTCCGGTGACCCAATGGAGGTACAAGAAGGAGACCATGCTGACTGCTCCGGAGACCGAGCCGAGTCCGGCCAGGTATATATATATTAGTTAAGCCCGTGCTGACTAGTTAATTGATGCATTCATTGTTTTGGTATATGTACACATATTAACTAACTCTCATCTTTCTTCCTTTTTCTAGCCCTCCGGATCGAGCACAACTTCGGTAAGGAGCTGAGGTCCGAAGAAAAAGTTGAGCTCGGATGAAAGGTTTGAGGTCACAGCAATCACGCCCGACGGCGAACCAATTGAACCCATCCGGACAAAGAACGCATTTTCTGCTCAGTGAGGGGTTCTTGTTAGGGACAAGATCCCGATCAGCATCCAACAATGGTATAAGACTAAGGAGGAAGACCCTGAGGTGTCTTATGTCAATGATATGCAGAAAGATGATCTTTGGACTGAGCTGAAGGCAAATTTCACCCTACCGCCAGAGGAGGATCCGGAGAAGCCAGTTAAAGAGCAATTAATCAAGTCTTGTGCTCTTAAGAAGATGGCAAGCCTATTCAGGAGGTGGAGGAAAGAGCTGAACAAGTTTGTCGACAACGAAGAGACACCAGAATTCATCGGCAAATATGAGAAGATCAAAGATCACTGGCCCACATTTGTGGCCCACAAGACATCAGAAAAGAGTAAGAAGATGTCGGAGACAAACAAGAAAAATGCTGCGAAGAAGAAGTTTCACCATCGCACGGGGTCAGGTGGCTACCTCAAAGCCCAGCCTAAGTGGTCCAAGGCTGAGAATGATCTGCTTGATAAAGGGATCGAACCAGAGACAATGAACTGGCCAGACCGTTGCCGGACTTGGTTCTTCGGGGCTGACGGAACCTTGGACCCTGTATCAGGGAAGTGCCGTTGGACGGACGAGCAACTGAAAATACCAGTCACCAAGCTTCGGCACTATATCGATGCAGCGCAGCAAGGGACGTTCGTTCCAGATAGGGAGAAGGACAAGCTCACAATGGCCCTCGGGAATCCTGAGCACCCTGGACGGACACGAGGCACGCCAGGCTCCATTCCGTGGAAGGTTGGTTTTCCGGACGCAGGGGGTTACAAAACCCAGGAGAGGAGGAAGAAACTGGAGCAGAGCCAACTGCAGGTGCTGCACGAAAGGGTAATGGGGCTAGAGGAACGAGAAGCAGAACGCAGTAAACGACCTGCCGAAGCTTCCCCTGAAGCTACCCCGCCATCTCAGCGGAGAAGCAGCGTGGCTTTCACCGAGCTGCTTCAGCCGGAGCATGTCTTGACGGCTCCTGCCAGCTATCCCGTGGATGCTATCACGGAGTCTCAAAATTGCCACATTATGACGCAATGGATGAATTTGAAGGTCAAGGCGGCTGTTGGCTCTGTTTATCCTACTGAACTCGGCGCAACTTATCACTGTCGGCCGATTCTAGAAGGATAAGCTAGGGTGATGGTGGATGAAATAACGGAGGGATTTGAGGACCTCCAGCTTGACCACCCTACCGGTGAAGGGGAGACTAGGCTGGGTTCTGCTCTAAAGAATCCATGCCTATGGCGGAAGGAGCTCATCAACCTTCCGAACTGGACACCTCCGCCTCCTCCTCCTCCTCCTCCAGCGAGTCAGGGCACTCCGCCTCCTCCTCCGGCGAGTCAGGGCACTCCGCCTCCTCCACCGCCTTCTCCTCCGGCGAGTGACGATCAGGGCAGTCGGCCTCCTTCTCCGGTGCGTGGCGGTACTCCGCCTCCTTCTCCGCCTGCGCCGGCGCGCCCGAGCAGCCAGCAGCCTCCTCCTTCTCCGCCTCGCCAGCAAGGGCGGAAGAGACCCGCCGCCGCCCCGGCTGGTCCGGCGCGTTGTAGTCCTTCTCCTCCGCCTCGTAAGCAAGCACGAAAGAAGACAGACGCCGCATCCGCTCCGTCTGCTCCGGCGTCTAGCAGTATAGCCAGAGGCGGGAGGTCGGGAAGTACTGTCAGACATCAAAGTTCAAAAGAACGAGCAGCTGCGAAACAAATTCCCTAGCTCGGCGAACAAGCAAATCAATCGTGCCCCCCGCTCAATGTGTCTAGCGGCGACATCGTCGCTAATGCTCCGGGGACGGTGGCCGGTTATGGAAATCTTGCAGATTACCTGCCTGACGATCAACTTCCTGATTTCATGGAGGTGGACATACACAGATACGAGTACGGGAAGCCTCTCGTCAAAGATGAAAAATCTCTAACAACGATCATGCGAAGATTCCATAATTGGTACATGAAAACCTGCAGAGAGTCTGGGGGGACGAATTCTTTGTATCTGAACATTAAAGAGGAGCACGACCTCGTTGGAACTGATCTGTTGGCTGTTCCATTTGAGGAGTTCTTCGAGTTCTTCAATCAAAAGGCCCTTGATAAATTAAGGGTCTTTTGCTACTGTCTGTAAGTACTATTTCTGTCATTAAGTCTCTATATATAGCTCAGCTAGCTCTTTCATTGCATGTATTTATAATTAATTATCCTCACTATATTATGTAGATTGAAGATCATCGAGTGCAGAAAACAAGAAATGTATGATATTGGGTTCATTAACACAAATATCATAGATGATAACCAGGTTGAAAAGCACGCCGAAGACGCCGAGGCCAACTTGCTACAATCGTTGATCAAAAATCAAAACAAAGATACCATACTCTTTCCTTACAACTTCAAGTGAGTGTTACTGTCGTGTGCATATTCGGTTTCCCTTATTACTCGAGCTAGATTATAGTAATGTAATTGATGAGTTATGCATGCGTGCGCAGCTACCACTATGTTCTTCTGGAGATTAAGCTTGAACGGGGACTAGTAACCGTCTTAGACTCGAGACGAAAAGATCCTGAAACCTATGCGGACATGACTAAATTGCTCAACAAGTAAGTTCAATCGATCATTATCGCACCATATCGGCAACTTTTTGTTCATTTCCTGATATCTCAAGTAATAATAATTATTTTCTTTGTCTTGCAGGGTTTGGAAACAGTTCACCGTAGAAGCTCCGGGACTGCCGAAGGAGCTGCGATATACATACCCGAACGTAAGTACTACTGGCTAGCTAGTTGCGTGCATCTCCCATTGATTCTATAGCTATACTTTCATCAATGCCATTTATAATGCTTCATTATCAGTTTGATTGATGACATCTATTTCTCGTAAAGTGATTGTGGCAGGAACAAGGGAATGATTACTGTGGATACTACGTGTGCGAGTTCATCTACAACGCGACTTTGAAAAGTAAGCGGGGCTACTCTAAAAGAGAATATGAAGTGCGTAAGCAATAATATTCACAATTTCATTTTATTACACCATCATTTCTGTTGAGTTTCATTCATATATATGTATTAACCCCCATCTTCAAATTAGACGTGGCAGATGCGGAAAGAACTCCTATCACAAGATCGCATTAAAGCAATTCAAGAGGAATTGGCGGGATTCTTTCTTGACCACGTCATCAATAAAGCCGGAGAATACCATGTGGAAGTTGATTTCAAATGCTAGGGGATTGTAAGAGATCTTACATATTGTATATGTATGTAGCCAGTAGCGTCGGATAGATAATACGAAAACTTGTTGTTCGACCAATCTCTCGAAGAAGGAGAGAGGTCGATCGATCACTTCTCTCGGTATGCATGACGAACTTCTGTACTTAATGGTTTCCTTCATTTTCTTACTAGCTAGCGTGTCGAGGGCCTCTCTATGTATATAGTATGTAGCGTCGACCTAGCACGGACATAAGAGAGGACACTTCTCTCTCTACTAATTAGCTAGCTAACACAATATATGAAACACCTAAATTAACCCCCCAAAACCCCCAACCCCTCCCCCCCCCCCTTAAAAAAACCCCCAAGCCACTGAAATGCTAACGCGTGGAAGCCTTTTTGGTCCCAGTTTATGTCACCAACCGGGACCAAAGGCCCCCCTGCCTGGGCTGCGAGCAGCGGCCACGTCGATGCCCATCTGTCCCGGTTCGTGTAAGAACCGGGACTAAAGGGGGGAGGCATTAGTAACGACCCTTTAGTCCCGGTTCAAGAACCGGGACTAAAGGCCCTTACAAACCGGGACAAATCCCGTGTTTTCTACTAGTGAATGGAAGTTTAACCCCTAAGGAAGCACTTTACGAGGCTTCTCGTAATTTGATTGATTTATTTCTTCCTTTTCTACACGCGGAGGAAGAGGGCGCTAGTTTCGAAGAAAATAAAAACAGGTTTACTCCACCCCTTTTTACTTTTCAAAAAAGATTAACTAATCTAAAGAAAAATAAAAAAGGAATTCCATTGAATTGTATTTTTATTGATCAATTAGAATTGACTTCTAGAACGTATAATTGTCTAAAAAGGGCCAATATACATACACTATTGGACCTTTTGAGTAAGATTGAAGAAGATCTTCTGAGAATTGACAATTTTCGTATGGAAGATAGAAAACATATATGGGACACTCTTGAGAAGCATCTCCCAATTGATTTACTTAAGAATAAGCTCTCGTTTTAAATCCATTGCAATTTTTATCTTCTTCTTTTTCGAGTTAGAATAAAAAGAAAACAATTTAGCATCTTTGGTACAATCTATATTTTTGCGAAATGGATCATAATACAATGGATTTTAGGTATCTAGGGAAGATTCACTTGGAAGTAACTATTTCCTAGATACCTATGGTACTTCACGGTTGAATGAATCAAAAAATATCTAAAAAAGACCTAAAGTTAATGATTTATCAATGGGTAATGTTGCTCCAATACCTAACCAAAGAGCTACTATCATCACCAATGCAAAAAGATAAGGACTCAAAGCTGACCCCTGATGCAGCCCTATCTTAATCGGGAAGTCGTCAGTGTCGACATCACTTGTTCGAACACTTGTCACAACATTATCGTACATGTCCTTGATGAGGTAATGTATTTTGCTGGGACTTTGTGTTTCTCCAAGGCCCACCACATGACACTCCGTGGTATCTTATCATAGGCCTTCTCCAAGTCAATGAACACCATATGCAAGTCCTTCTTTTGTTCCCTATATCTCTCCATAAGTTCTCGTACCAAGAAAATGGCTTCCATGGTCGACCTCCCAGGCATGAAACCAAACTGATTTTTGGTCACGCTTGTCATTCTTCTTAAACGGTGCTCAATGACTCTCTCCCATAGCTTCACACTACTAGAGAAAAGGCTAGTAGCAGCACGCGTTTTGGGCCTAGCAGTAGCGCATGCGTGTGCGCTACAGCTAAAGTTTAGCATTAGCGCTGGTTTAACCCACGCTACTGCTATATGGACATAGTAGTAGCGCTTTCTTCCAACGGCGCTACTGGTAATTACCAGTAGCGCTTCTCCCTGCCCGCGCTACTACTATTATTCCGTATTTCTAATTTCATGTTGTATTCATACACCTTTATACAAGTTTTCATACAACATCAATTTAGAGATTGTTTTTACATCATAATGAGTTATTACGTCACGGGGTGAAAGAACCGTGGACTAGTTTCAAGTGGATGGACATCCACTTGAAACTAATCTGCTGTTCTTTCACCCAATGATGTAATAAATATCATCGTCATCATATCATTAACAATTTATCATCATAATATATCATTGTCATATAACACCTCCTCATGATCATCATTTTCATCAAGTAGACATCACATAGGAAGTTGGTCACTAGTCATAATCACAACTACTCCTCATCATCAACTCTAACACATTATACCACATAATAAACATATTGTACCTCATAGGACCTACTACATTCTCTTACGACCTACTATATTCTCTAAGGTAAAATAGCAAAAAACAAGATAGCCCCTGACTCTCCATTATGGAGAATGGAGATCATCCTGTCTCTAATTCTTGTCTTTTGCTTAATGTTGCTTCCAAGAACCTCCTTACGGATGTCCAAACATTTTTTTCCATTCTTTGATTAGCATGTGTTCACCGGTTTTAGAAATCCGATATGCACAGGTGAGATCCGTAGGATGACCTGGCTGTATGTTCAGAACTTCAAGGCGACCATTGTGATACATCAAATGAGGCACACAATCCATCGGGATTTTCTGTTGAAAAATATAGTAATAACTTCGTAGTTAGCAATGACGCACTAGTTTTAGAAGTATGCAAAAGATGCACGGATGTCGTAATAGTAAAAAATCTTACCAGGGTATCTCCATGGAAGTTATAGTGGTTCAACACGTGCACTAGTGGCACGTATTCACCATAATTTGGAGGAGTTCGATAATAGGTATTGTAATTCTCATGACAAGTACAAAATGCGACCAGATGACTTTTCTCCTGATAAGTTAATTCGGAGCCTTCAGTGTAGTGGGTTTTGTCTACCATCTTTGGCACACTCTTTGAAGAATCAAAGTAAGCTGTCAATGGAAATAAGCTGTCAACTATTTTAAAATATACAATATAAATTAGCTAATAACTATGTTTGAGAAACTCACATAGCGGTAAAATTGGAAGCGTATCAACAAGGACTCAAATGTCCATATTGTCTTGCTCGATGTCAGGATTACCAAGATCCATGGTGACAAGCATACCCTCATAAAAACCATACATCTTGCAAAGTGCTTCCCAATTTGGGCAACCAAAATGGGTTACGCTCTGAGCATTGTACAGATTTACTTCAAAATCCATACCATGATGGGTCCTTAGATGAATTTTCTTTGTTTCAAAACTTTCATGGTATTTAAAACCCATCCTCTCCAAGACATAACGTCTTGCATATCATGGGATAAGCTAGTTGAATTGCAAAAGATGAAAAGTACACGTTCAAATAGTTGAAGTCATGCTTAATTATGAAAAAAAACAATTGTCGTTGTTGCGTACCGTTTCAACATCGAAGGTCTCCTCGAGCTTAATGTTGAAGCGCCGATCTTCGTCCAGGTATAGGAACCTGTCGCACATACCTCGGTCGTCGTGACATCAGCTGCACTCCCCCGGGAGACTTTCGTCGTCCGAGTACGACATTTCCTATGTTCATAATTCAAATATTAAACTTGTAAAATATTCTAGCACAAGACATGCCAAAATTCACCGAAAATTCCGGCATGACCTTTGCTAAAACATGACATATCAAGCGTTTGAAATTTGCCGGAACGGAAATTAATCAGCACTCCGGCAAAATATAGGCCACTCGGAAGTGTAACCTGAACATGACCGGCAAATGTGACAACGAATAATTGCTTAGACTAAAAAAATAGCAACAAATGTGACATGTTCAACTAGTTCTATTAATTCAACTAGTTCTTACTAAATATAAACTTGCTATAAATAGAAATAAACTAGTTCTTTCTAAAAATAAACTAGTTCAACTAGTTATATTAATTTTCTTACTAAAAATACATTAGTTGTATTAATTCAACTAGTTCTTACTAAAACTGAACTAGTTCAACTAGTTTATTAATTTACTTACGAATTATTTTAAACACTTACTAAATACAGTAAAAAAACTACATTATACAATAGTAAAAAACTACAGTGGAAACAGGCGGGGTCGGGGGAGACGGCGGCACCTAGGCGCGGCGGGGGCAGGGTCGGGGAAGACAGCGGCGAGGTGAGGTCGGGGGAGACGGCGGCGAGGCGGGTCGACGGAGACGGTGGCGGAGAGCGAGGGCAGGGGCTCTGGCAAGGTCGAGGTCAAGGAGGAGGAGGCACAGGCGCGCCGCGACGTCGAGGGCAGACTCCGGCGGAGAGCGACGACAGGGGTTCCGGCAAGGGCGAGGGCAGGGGCTCCGGCGGAGGCGACGAGGGGGAGAGAGAGTGGGGATTGGGGGAAGGAGCAGAGGGCCGCCCGTGCGCGCGGGGGATTAGGTCGAAATAGCTTTAGCAGTGCGTTGGAAAAGAAAACACGCTGTTGTTAAAATACGTAGCAGCAGCGCGCTGCTCGCAAACCCGCTACTGCTATGCTGGGCCCGTCCTGTGGCCAAGTTCAAACTTAGTAGCAGCGTATTTTATTCTTGCCGCGCTGCTGCTAAGTGGATAGCAGTAGCGCCCTTGGTAGCAAAACGCTACTGCTAAGTAGTAGTTGTTGGGGAACGTAGCAGAAAATAAAAATTTTCTACGCATCACCAAGATCAATCTATGGAGTCATCTAGTAACGAGAGAGAGGAGTGCATCTACATACCCTTGTAGATCGCGCGCGGAAGCGTTCAAGAGAACGGGGTTGAAGGAGTCGTACTCGTCGTGATCCAAATCACCGATGATCCTAGCGCCGAACGGACGGCACCTCTGCGTTCAACACACGTACGGTTGGGGAAGACGTCTCCTCCTTCTTGATCCAGCAAGGGGAAGGGAGAGGTTGATGGAGATCCAGCAGCACGACAGCGTGGTGGTGGAAGCAGCGGCGATCTCGGCAGGGCTTCGCCAAGCTCAGTGAGAGGGAGAGGTGTTACGAGGGGAGAGGGAGGCGCCAGGGACTAGGGTGCGCAGCCCTCCCTCCCCCCTATTTATATAGGGGCCCTGGGGGGGCGCCGGCCCCCTAGAGATTGAATCTCAAGGGCGGGGGGTGGGGGGCGGCCAAGGGGGAACTTGCCCCCCAAGCCAAGTGGGGCGCCCCCACCCCTAGGGTTTCCAACCCTAGGCGCAGGGGAGGCCCAAGGGGGGGCGCACCAGCCCACCAGGGGCTGGTTCCCCTCCCACTTCAGCCCATGTGGCCCTCCGGGATAGGTGGCCCCACCTGGTGGACCCCCGGGACCCTTCCGGTGGTCCCGATACAATACTGGTGACCCCCGAAACTTTCCCGGTGGCTGAAACTGGACCTCCTATATATAAATCTTCAACTCCGGACCATTCCGGAACTCCTCGTGACGTCCGGGATCTCATACGGGACTCCAAACAACTTTCGGGTTACCACATACTAATATCTCTACAACCCTAGCGTCACCGAACCTTAAGTGTGTAGACCCTACGGGTTCGGGAGACACGTAGACATGACCGAGACGACTCTCCGGTCAGTAACCAACAGCGGTATCTGGATACCCATGTTGGCTCCCACATGTTCCACGATGATCTCATTGAATGAACCACGATGAGGATTCAAGTAATCCCGTATACAATTCCCTTTGTCAATCGGTACGTTACTTGCCCGAGATTTGATCATCGGTATCCTAATACCTCGTTCAATCTCGTTACCGGCAAGTCACTTTAATAGTACCGTAATGCATGATCCCGTGACCAACCACTTGATCACATTGAGCTCATTATGATGATGCATTACCGAGTGGGCCCAGAGATACCTCTCCGTCATATGGAGTGACAAATCCCAGTCTCGATTCGAGTCAACCCAACAGACACTTTCGGAGATACCTGTAGTATACCTTTATAGCCACCCAATTACGTTTTAACGTTTGGTACACCCAAAGCACTCTTACGGTATCCGAGAGTTACACGATCTCATGGTCTAAGGAAATGATACTTGACATTAGAAAAGCTCTAGCAAACGAACTACACGATCTTGTGCTATGCTTAGGATTGGGTCTTGTCCATCACATCATTCTCCCAATGATGAGATCCGTTATCAATGACATCCAATGTCCATGGTCAGGAAACCGTAACCATCCATTGATAAATGAGCTAGTCAACTAGAGGCTCACTAGGGACATGTTGTGGTCTATGTATTCACACATGTATTACAGTTTCCGGATAACACAATTATAGCATGAACAATAGACAATTATCATGAACAAGGAAATATAATAATAACCATTTTATTATTGCCTCTAGGGCATATTTCCAACAGTCTCCCACTTGCACTAGAGTCAATAATCTAGTTACATTGTGATGAATCGAACACCCATAGAGTTCTGGTGTTGATCATGTTTTTCTCACGGAAGAGGTTTAGTCAACGAATCTGCGACATTCAGATCTGTGTGCACTTTACAAATATCTATGTCTCCATCACATTTTCAAGAATGGAGTTGAAGAGACGCTTGATGTGCCTGGTCTTCTTGTGAAACCTGGGCTCCTTGGCAAGGGCAATGGCTCCAGTTTTGTCACAGAAGAGAGTCATCGGCCCCGACGCATTGGGAATAACTCCTAGGTCGGTAATGAACTCCTTCATCAAGATTGCTTCATGCGCTGCCTCTGAGGCTGCCATGTACTCCGCTTCACATGTAGATCCCGCCACGGCGCTTTGCTTGCAATTGCACCAGTTTACTGCCCCACCATTCAAAATATACACGTATCCGGTTTGTGACTTAGAGTCATCCAGATCTTTGTCGAAGCTAGCGTCGACGTAACCCTTTACGACGAGCTCTTCGTCACCTCCATATATGAGAAACATATCCTTAGTCCTTTTCAGGTACTTCAGGATATTCTTGACCGCTGTCCAGTGTTCCATGCCGGGATTACTTTGGTACCTTCCTACCAAACTTACGGCAAGGTTTACATCAGGTCTGGTACACAGCATGGCATACATGATAGATCCTATGGCCGAGGCATAGGGGACGACACTCATCTTTTCTCTATCTTCTGTCGTGGTCGGACATTGAGCTGAGCTCAATTTCACACCTTGCAACACAGGCAAGAACCCCTTCTTGGACTGATCCATATTGAACTTCTTCAATATCTTACCAAGGTATGTGCTTTGTGAAAGACCTATGAGGCGTCTTGATCTATCTCTATAGATCTTGATGCCTATTATGTAAGCAGCTTCTCCAAGGTCCTTCATTGAAAAACACTTATTCAAGTAGGCCTTAATGCTGTCCAAAAGTTCTATATCATTTCCCATCAAAAGTATGTCATCCACATATAATATGAGAAATGCTACAGAGCTCCCACTCACTTTCTTGTACACGCAGGCTTCTCCATAAGTCTGCATAAACCCAAACGCTTTGATCATCTCATCAAAGTGAATGTTCCAACTCCGAGATGCTTGCACCAGCCCATAGATAGAGCGCTGGAGCTTGCATACCTTGTTAGCGTTCTTAGGATCGACAAAACCTTCCGGCTGCATCATATACAATTCTTCCTTAAGAAAGCCGTTTTGACGTCCATTTGCCATATCTCATAATCATAGTATGCGGCAATTGCTAACATGATTCGGACAGACTTCAGCTTCGCTACGGGTGAGAAGGTCTCATCGTAGTCAACCCCTTGAACTTGTCGATAACCCTTAGCGACAAGTCGAGCCTTATAGATGGTAACATTACCATCCGCGTCCATCTTCTTCTTAAAGATCCATTTATTTTCGCCGATCATCGGGCAAGTCTGTCAAAGTCCATACTTTGTTTTCATACATGGATCCTATCTTGGATTGCATGGCTTCAAGCCATTTGTTGGAATCTAGGCCCGCCATCACTTCTTCATAGTTCGAAGGTTCACCGTTGTCTAACAACATGATTTCCAGGACAGGGTTGCCATACCATTCTGGTGCGGAATGTGTCCTTGTGGACCTTCGAAGTTTAGTAGCAACTTGATCCGAAGTACCTTGATCATCATCATTAACTTCCTCTCTAGTCGGTGCAGGCACCACAGGAACATCTTCCTGAGCTGCGCTACTTTCCGGTTCAAGAGGTAGACTTCATCGAGTTCTACTTTCCTCCCACTTACTTCTCTCGAGAGAAACTCTTTCTCCAGAAAGGACCCGTTCTTGGCAACAAAGATCTTCCCTTCGGATCTGAGGTAGAAGGTATACCCAATGGTTTCCTTAGGGTATCCTATGAAGACACATTTTTCTGACTTAGGTTCAAGCTTTTCAGGTTGAAGTTTCTTGACATAAGCATCGCATCCCCAAACTTTTAGAAACGACAGCTTAGGTTTCTTCCCAAACCATAATTCATACGGTGTCGTCTCAATGGATTTAGATGGTGCCCTATTTAAAGTGAATTTAGCTGTCTCTAGAGCGCATCCCCAAAATGATAGCGGCAAATCGGTGAGTGACATCATAGATCGCACCATATCCAATAGAGTGCGATTACGACGTTTGGACGCACCGTTACGCTGAGGTGTTCCAGGCGGCGTGAGTTGTGAAACGATTCCACATTTCCTTAAGTGCGTACCAAACTCGTGACTTAAATATTCTCCCCCATGATCTGATCGTAAGAATTTTATCTTTCGATCACGTTGATTCTCTACCTCACTCTGAAATTCCTTGAACTTTTCAAAGTTCTCAGACTTGTGCTTCATCAAGTAGACATACCCATATCTACTCAAGTCGTCAGTGAGAGTGAGAACATAACGATAGCCTCCGCGAGCCTCAACGCTCATTGGAGCGCACACATCAGTATGTATGATTTCCAATAAGTTGGTTGCTCGCTCCATTGTTCCGGAGAACGGAGTCTTGGTCATTTTGCCCATGAGGCATGGTTCGCATGTGTCAAATGATTCGTAATCAAGAGACTCCAAAAGTCCATCAACATGGAGCTTCTTCATGCGTTTGACTCCAATGTGACCAAGGCAGCAGTGCCTCAAGTATGTGGGACTATCGTTATCAACCTCACATCTTTTGGTATTCACACTATGAATATGTGTAACATCATGTTCGAGATTCATTAAGAATAAACCATTGACCAGCGGGGCATGACCATAAAACATATCTCTCGTATAAATAGAACAACCACTATTCTCGGATTTAAATGAGTATCCATCTCGTATTAAACGAGATTCCAGATACAATGTTCATGCTCAAAGTTGGCACTAAATAACAATTACTGAGGTTTAAAACTAATCCCGTAGGTAAATGTAGAGGTAGCGTGCCGACGGCGATCACATCGACCTTGGAACCATTCCCGACGCGCATCGTCACCTCGTCCATTCACCAGTCTCCGCTTACTCCGCAGCTCCTGTTTTGAGTTACAAATATGAGCAACCGCACCGGTATCAAATACCCAGGAGCTACTACGAGTACTGGTAAGGTACACATAAATTACATGTATATCACATATACCTTTGGTGTTGCCGACCTTCTTGTCCGCTAAGTACTTGGGGCAGTTCCGCTTCCAGTGTCCGCTTCCCTTGCAATAAAAGCACTCAGTCTCAGGTTTGGGTCCATGCTTTGGCTTCTTCCCGGCAACTGGCTTACCGGGCGCGGCAACTCCCTTGCCGTCCTTCTTGAAGTTCTTCTTACCCTTGCCTTTCTTGAAACTAGTGGTTTTATTTACCATCAACACTTGATGTTCCTTTTTGATCTCCACCTCCGCTTATTTCAGCATTGAATATACATCAGGAATGGTTTTCACCATCCCTTGCATATTGAAGTTCATCACGAAGCTCTTATAGCTAGGTGGGAGCGACTGGAGGATTCTGTCGACCACCGCGTCATCCGGGAGATTAACTCCTAGCTGAGATAAGTGGTTTTGTAACCCAGACATTTTGAGTATGTGCTCGCTGACAGAACCATTCTCCTCCATCTTACAACTGTAGAACTTGTCGGAGACTTTATATCTCTCGACCCGGGCGTGAGCTTGGAAAACCATTTTCAGCTCTTGGAACATCTCATATGCTCCGTGCTGCTCAAAACACTTTTGGAGCCCCGGTTCTAAGCTGTAAAGCATGCCGCACTGAATCAGGGAGTAATCATCACTACACGACTGCCAGGCGTTCATAATGTCTTGAGTTGCTGGGAAAACGGGTGCTTCACCTAGCGATGCATCTAGGACATATGCTTTCTTGGCAGCTATGAGGATGATCCTCAAGTTCCGGACCCAGTCCGTATAGTTGCTGCCATCGTCTTTCAGCTTGATTTTCTCTATGAACGCGTTGAAGTTGAGGGCAACATTAGCGTGGGCCATTTGATCTACAAGACATATTGCAAAAATTTTAGACTAAGTTCATGATAATTAAGTTCATCTAATCAAATTATATAATGAACTCGCACTCAGATAGACATCCCTCTAGTCATCTAAGTGATCCATGATCCGAGTCAACTAGGCCGTGTCCAATCGTCACGTGAGATGGACTAGTCATCATCGGTGAACATCTTCATGTTGATCGTATCTTCTATACGACTCATGTTCGACCTTTCGGTCTCTTTTGTTTCGAGGCCATGTCTGTACATGCTAGGCTCATCAAGTCAACCTAAGTGTTTTTGCATGTGTAAATCTGGCTTACACCCGTTGTATGTGAACGTTAGAATCTATCACACCCGATCATCACGTGGTGCTTCGAGACAACGAACTTTCGCAACGGTGCACAGTTAGGGGGAACACTTTCTTGAAATTATTATGAGGGATCATCTTATTTACTACCGTCATTCTAAGCAAATAAGATGCAAAAACATGATAAACATCACATGCAATCAAATAGTGACATGATATGGCCAATATCATTTTGCTCCTTTTGATCTCCATCTTCGGGGCGCCATGATCATCATCGTCACCGGCATGACACCATGATATCCATCATCATGATCTCCATCATCGTGTCTTCATGAAGTTGTCACGCCAACGATTACTTCTACTTCTATGGCTAACGGTTTAGCAATAAAGTAAAGTAATTACATGGCATTATTCAATGACACGCAGGTCATACAAAAAATAAAGACAACTCCTATGGCTCCTGCCAGTTGTCATACTCATCAACATGCAAGTCGTGATTCCTATTACAAGAACATGATCAATCTCATACATCACATATATTTCATTCATCACATCCTTTTGGCCATATCACATCACAAGGCATATGCTGCAAAAACAAGTTAGACGTCCTCTAATTGTTGTTGCATGTTTTTACGTGGCTGCTATAGGTTTCTAGCAAGAACGTTTCTTACCTACGCCAAAACCACAACGTGATATGCCAATTTCTATTTACCCTTCATAAGGACCCTTTTCATCGAATCCGATCCGACTAAAGTGGGAGAGACAGATACCCGCTAGCCACCTTATGCAACTAGTGCATGTCAGTCGGTGGAACCTGTCTCACGTAAGCGTACGTGTAAGGTCGGTCCGGGCCGCTTCATCCCACGATGCCGCCGAAACAAGATAAGACTAGTAGTGGCAAGAAATTGACAAAACCAATGCCCACAATAATTTTGTGTTCTACTCGTGCATAAAAACTACGCATAGACCTAGCTCATGATGCCACTGTTAGGGAACGTAGCAGAAAATAAAAATTTTCTACGCATCACCAAGATCAATCTATGGAGTCATCTAGTAACGAGAGAGAGGAGTGCATCTACATACCCTTGTAGATCGCGCGCGGAAGCGTTCAAGAGAACGGGGTTGAAGGAGTCGTACTCGTCGTGATCCAAATCACCGATGATCCTAGCGCCGAACGGACGGCACCTCCGTGTTCAACACACGTACGGTTGGGGAAGACGTCTCCTCCTTCTTGATCCAGCAAGGGGGAGGGAGAGGTTGATGGAGATCCAGCAGCATGACGGCGTGGTGGTGGAAGCAGCGGCGATCTCGGCAGGGCTTCTCCAAGCTCAGCGAGAGGGAGAGGTGTTACGAGGGAAGAGGGAGGCGCCAGGGACTAGGGTGCACAGCCCTCCCTCCCCCCTCTTTATATAGGGGCCCTAGGGGGGCGCCGGCCCCCTAGAGATTGAATCTCAAGGGGGGGGGGGTCGGCCAAGGGAGAACTTGCCCCCCAAGCCAAGTGGGGCGCCCCCCACCCCTAGGGTTTCCAACCCTAGGTGCAGGGGAGGCCCAAGGGGGCCGTACCAGCCCACCAGGGGCTGGTTCCCCTCCCACTTCAGCCCATGTGGCCCTCCGGGACAGGTGGCCCCACCCGGTGGACCCCCGGGACCCTTCCGGTGGTCCCGGTACAATACCGGTGACCCCTGAAACTTTCCCGGTGGCTGAAATTGGACTTCCTATATATATATATATATCTTCACCTCCGGACCATTCCAGAACTCCTCGTGACGTCCTGGATCTCATCCGGGACTCCGAACAACTTTCGGGTTACCGCATACTAATATCTCTACAACCCTAGCGTCACCGAACCTTAAGTGTGTAGACCCTACGGGTTCGGGAGACACGTAGACATGACCGAGACGACTCTCCGGTCAATAACCAACAGCGGGATGTGGATACCCATGTTGGCTCCCACATGTTCCACGATGATCTCATCGAATGAACCACAATGTCGAGGATTCAAGTAATCCCGTATACAATTCCCTTTGTCAATCGGTACGTTACTTGCCCGAGATTCGATCGTCAGTATCCCAATACCTCGTTCAATCTCGTTACCGGCAAGTCACTTTACACATACAGTAATGCATGATCCCGTGACCAACCACTTGGTCACATTGAGCTCATTATGATGATGCATTACCGAGTGGGCCCAGAGATACCTCTCCGTCATATAGAGTGACAAATCCCAGCCTCGATTCGAGTCAACCCAACAGACACTTTCAGAGATACCTGTAGTATACCTTTATAGCCACCCAGTTACGTTGTGACGTTTGGTACACCCAAAGCACTCTTACGGTATCTAGGAGTTACACGATCTCATAGTCTAAGGAAATGATACTTGACATTAGAAAAGCTCTAGCAAACAAACTACACAATCTTGTGCTATGCTTAGGATTGGGTCTTGTCCATCACATCATTCTCCCAATGATGAGATCCGTTATCAATGACATCCAATGTCCATGGTCAGAAAACCGTAACCATCCATTGATAAACGAGCTAGTCAACTAGAGGCTCACTAGGGACATGTTGTGGTCTATGTATTCACACATGTATTACGATTTTCGGATAACACAATTATAGCATGAACAATAGACAATTATCATGAACAAGGAAATATAATAATAAACATTTTATTATTGCCTCTAGGGCATATTTCCAACAGTAGTAGTGCCTGATTTTTACACGCGCTACTGGTAAGATTCTGTGTATAAGGTTTTTCCTAGTAGTGTCATTTTATGGCTCATCAGCTTAATTTCACGGTAATTAGTACAACTCTGAACATCCCCCTTGTTCTTGAAGATTGGTACTAATATACTCCGTCTCCATTCCTCTGGCATCTTGTTTGCCCGAAAAATGAGGTTGAAAAGTTTGGTTAGCCATACTATCGCTATGTCCCCGAGACCTTTCCACACCTCAATGGGGATACAATCAGGGTCCATCGCCTTGCCTCCTTTCATCCTTTTTAAAGCCTCCTTGACTTGAGACTCCTGGAGTCGCCGTACAAAACGCATGCTGGTCTCATCAAAGGAGTCGTCCAGTTCAATGATAGAACTCTCATTCTCCCCATTGAACAGAAGTACGCCCGCCATCTATGCTTAATCTCCTCGTCCTTCACCAAGAGTTGGCCTGCTCCGTCCTTGATGCATTTGACTTGGCCAATGTCCCTCGTCTTCCTCTCCCGGATCTTGGCCATCTTATAGATGTCCCTTTTGCCTTCCTTCATGCCTAACCATTGGTACAGGTCCTCATATGCCCGACCCCTTGCTTCACCAACAGCTCGCTTTGCAGCCTTCTTCGTTATCTTGTACTTCTCTATGTTGTCTGCACTCCTATCCAGGTATAGGCGTCTGAAGCGATCTTTCTTCTCTTTAATCGCCTTGTGGACATCATCATTCCACCACCAGGTATCCTTATCTTCGCTTCTCCTTCCCCTGGACACTCCAAACTCTTCCGAGGCCACCTTACGAATGCAAGTCGCCATCTTCATCCACACATTGTCCGCATCCCCTCCTTCCTCCCAAGGGCCCTCCTCAATGACCCTCTCCTTGAACGCCTGAGCTACCTCCCCCCTTGAGCTTCCACCACTTCGTTCTAGCGACTTTGGGACGCTTATCCCGTTGGACACGAATCCGAAAGCGGAAGTCAGCGACCACCAGCTTATGCTGGGGTACAACACTCTCTCCAGGTATCACCTTACAGTCTAGGCACGCACGCCTATCTTCTGTTCTCGAAAGGATGAAATCAATCTGGCTAGAGTGTTGGCCACTACTAAAAGTCATGTTGTAGGCTAGAGCAAAGCTTAAGACATCTTCTCCTTCTTGATTCCTGATGCCATAGCCAAAGCCCCCATGCGCCCCTTCAAAACCTGTGGTAGATGTACCCACGTGGCCATTGAGGTCTCCTCCTATGAAGAGCTTCTCACCAATCGGTACACTCCTAACCATGTCTTCCAGGCCTTCCCAGAACTCCCTCTTGGTGTTCTCATTGTGGCCTACTTGCGGGGCATATGCACTGATAACATTGAGAACCAAGTCCTCAACTACCAGCTTGACCAGGATAATCCGGTCCCCACGTCTCTTGACGTCTACCACTCCATACTTGAAGCTCTTGTTGATCAAGATGCCTACGCCATTTCTATTTGCAGACGTCCCCGTGTACCACAGCTTGAAGCCGGTATCCTCCACCCCCTTCGCCTTCTGTCCTCTCCATTTGGTTTCTTGAACGCAAAGGATATTAACACCTCTCCTCACCGCTGCATCAACTAGCTCCCGAAGCTTCCCTGTCAGAGACCCTACGTAGGGGTGGGCATATAACCCGAAAACCGATTTACCGAACCGATTTAACCTGGACCGAAGCCGAAGTGACCGAAACCGAAACCTTCGGTACAAAGCTCGGTTAGCAATTCTAGAAAACCGAATTAAGTTCGGTGAATTCGGTCTGTACCCTCGGTCCACCGAACAGACCGAAGCACCGACGCCCAACACCTAATTCCTATCCTGAGTCCTACGGTCTACTCTTACCTCCTAATTTCCTCAAGTAGGCAAGTCTGCTCAATATATCCCGTCGGCACCGCCGTGAGCGTTGCTGTTTGATTCTCCGCCTCCTCGCTTCCCAATCCCCATCCCATCGCATCGCATCCCCAAATTTCCGGCCATTCCCATCATTCCCGTCGTGGTATATAAAGGATGTGGCGGCCGCCCCGTCAGCGATTTACTCACCGGAGAAGAGGATCTCCGAACCCTAGTAGGTTCGCCGGAGAGGGATCCATAGGAACACCACCGGCAGCAGAGTTTGCTGCGCGGCCGTCCTCCTGATTCGCCGCACCTGAACAACAACGACAGTTCAACGACTACAGGACGCTCCTGCAACGTACGACCCTATTACCCACTGTAATATTTGTTTCCTGATTTAATTGATTCAAGCTTCATCAATCTGATTGCGTGGTTCGCTTAGAAAACAATACATAGCTGATACCATTCACGTCAGGTCATTTTGTTGCATATTTGGCTGAACTTTTTTGTATCTGATCTTCTAAATTTTGTACGAGTGTGACAGCCTTGCAGCCAAAACTAAAACTACAGGCACCCGCAAAAAAAACTAAAACTACAGGGATCTGAATTTTGATACTGACAGCAAGAACTAGTTGTCGTTTATCAAGTTGGTTTTGTTGCCTTTGTCCCTTCCAATCACTAACTTGCCGATGGTGAAACACACACACATGAACTGGTTGGTCAAGGGAGAAAAACAGAGCAACGGTTCAGAAAAAGCAGAGGAGCACACACAGTCTGGTTTCACTCATCTGTTAAGATCTTCAACGGTTATTATTTCCATCTTGGTAAACTGATGAGAGATTTCTTAGTTAGATATCAACTACAGAACTAGCATGCCATGTATTTGTATTCACTGTATTAATAGGACCTTGCTGTTGTGATTCATGTAATAATTATTTCCATCTTGGTAAACTGATGAGAGATTTATTAGTTATATATCAGCTACAGAACTAGCATGCCATGAATTTGTATTCACTGTATTAATAGGACCTTGCTGTTGTGATTCATGTAATAAATACGGAGTACGAATCACATATACATTTTATTTTATTAATTAAAGAACACAAAATTCTTGTGACCATTACTGCTTACTGCCACCCGCTTCAATATTTTCATGAGGGAATCGTTGTTGATTGATGCAACTTTGTTTGATTGTAGATGTCCTCCGAGCCTCATGAGATCATTATGGCAGATGCTTCTGCGCCCACTTCCACTATGACAGTAGGTTGTACAGTATCTCTGGACAAGGCGAAGGCTAGTGGCAGTGGTGTCGCTGGTGAGGTGCAAGCAGAACAAACAGAGAAGAGGGATGATGGGAAAGCTGAAGTTGTTGAGGTTGAAAAGAAAGATGGGCGAAGGCAGATGGCTTCGAGATCAGAGATGTGGAACCACTTTGAAAAGGTCATTATTAATGGTGTATTGCAGAAGGGAAAATGCAACTACTGCAAGATTGACATCAACGCTCATCCCGTCATCAATGGTACATCCGCTTTGCGCAAACATTTTAATATTTGCAAGCGTAATCCCCATAGGAATATTGGTGATGATAAGCAAGCTGTGCTGCAAGTTAATCAGGGTGATAGTGTACATGCTTGGAAATTTGATCCTGATGCTATTAGGGCCGCTTTTGCTGAAATGATAATAGAAGATGAGCTCCCATTTGCATTTGGTGAAAAATCTGGGTTTAAAAAGTTCATGTCTAAAGCCTGCCCACGTTTCTCAGTTCCATCTAGGAGAACATGCACTAGGGATGTTGTTCGCGCATATTTTGAACAAAAGGCTAAACTGAAAATTTTCTTTAAAGAACAATGTGAAAGAGTGTGTCTCACAACTGATGGTTGGACTTCTCAACAAAAAGATAGCTACATGACTGTTACTGCCCACTTCATTTGTAAAGAATGGAAACTCCACAAGAAAGTCATTAGCTTTTTCAAGGTCAAGGGTCATAAAGGAGATGATATTGGGAAACACTTGCAGAAAACTTTGATCGATTGGGGGATAGAGAAGGTCATGACCATTACTGTTGATAATGCTAGTAACAATGATGGTGGTATTGGTTACATGAAAAAGGAACTGAATAAAGCTAAGACTTGCATAGCTGGAGGCAAGTTTCTCCACATGAGGTGTGCTGCCCACATTGTCAACTTAATAGTTACAGATGGTCTAAAAGAAGTTGATACTTCGATCAAGCGTGTGCGTGCAGCTGTTAGATATGTGAGAAATAGCCCAAGTAGGTTGACTAAGTTCAAAGAATGTGCAGACCTTGAGAAGGTTAACACCAAGGCCTTCTTGATTCTTGATGTGAGCACTAGGTGGAACTCAACGTACTATATGTTGAAGGCTGCTGTTAGCTATGAGAAAGTTTTTGCAAGGTATGCAGATGAAGATCCTTACTTTGCAATTGATCTACTTACTGATAAAAGGTAAGGAGAAGGGTGTTGGAGTTCCAGATGAGCAGGACTGGGAGAATGTCAAGAAGATGGCAGAATTTCTTGCTCATTTTGCGGATCTAACAACTCGTGTTTCTGCCTCATTGTATGTGACTGCTAATAGCTTTTTCCATGAGATTGGTGAGGTGAATATGTTAGTGAAAAGTTGGATGGAAAGTGGGGATGGTTTGCAAATTGCAATGGCAGAGAGGATGAAGGATAAGTCTGATAAATATTGGGGAAATTGGCATGAGCTCGATACCAGCAAAAAGGGAAAGGAAAAGGAGAACTCCAACTTGCTGATTTTCATTGCAACGGCACTTGATCCAAGGTAAAAAAAATTACAAGTATTATAATCTACCACTTCTGAGCTATAAGAATTCGTGTTGCTACTTAAGGATTGTGCTCTTTTCATTGACTGATCGGTCAGCGATTTTGGACAACCGAAATTTTTGAAAGACCGAAGCACCGACCGAACGGTTCGGGGGAACCGAACGCCCAGCCCTAATCATACCATAAGCTGGTACTTATAACTAATAACCAAAGCTCACTGACAAAGTAGATTAGTACTACTACATCGTAAAGAATAACCAAAGCTCATCGAACATCGTAAAGAATTACTCTCTCTCACACACACATAGTTCACGCTCTATACAAAATGCGGAAGCCCCCAAGCGCAGCCACGAAGACCAAAGGGAGGATGGACACCCAAAGCACCGTCTTCCCGACGGCATGCCTCTCATCCAGCTTGCTGGACACCCAGACACCGAGCAGCGCCTCCATGATCCCGAAGACCACCACGGCAATGAGCACGGCAAAGTAGAGGTAGAGAAGCCCCTTGCCGTGGTGGAGGAAGATGCCCCCGGGTGCCTTGAACAGGAGGAGGCAGAGCGCCACTGCGGCCTTGAGGACGCCGCAGGAGATGAGGGCCCGAGGGAGGTTCTTCCGGTCCGAGAAAGCGCCGGAGATCAGGGTCACAATGTCCCTGATGATGGCCATGGTGGTGGAGAAGGGTTGTGGTTTTGCTGGAGAGTTTATGTCTGCGGAATGGTACAATGTTCGGCCTTCGGGGTATGTAATTATAGAGAACCGCATGAGCAGTGGCAACCCAAAGAGAAACCGAACAGCTGCTGGCAGCGCTGTGGAAAAGGCAGAGGATGGCGCCTAGTCAGCGAGCCCTCGGTCCCCTGCTTTGGTGCAGGAAGCTGCCGCAGAATTTCCACAAACCCGAAGTCCTGAACCGAACCCGGTCGGCGCATTCGCCTCTGCTCTGTTACCTGCTTCTTATTTATGCCTTGAATCCCCCGGCATCCTTGTTTTTTGACGGTGCTATGGCGGGGTTACGGGCCTAAACTATTGCACTAATAAATCAAAGTATATTTACAACAGAGTTCGAGAGGGGCTGAAGAGTAGAGTATAAAATGTTGTAAAATGAACTCCCTTCAAAACATAATATAAGACGTTTTTTAACATTGTCATGGAATCTATAAACGTCTTATAAAATGTTACTGAGGGAGTACTTGTTACTGCCCGGTCAATCTCTTTATAAGCAAGCCTAGTTCAAATATTAACATTCCATAATGCAACAATGGTCTGTTCTCTAAAATGTACTGCTATCTCATTTTTGTGTTGCATATCAACATTTGAGCCTGCCTGTTTATCACATTGGTTAACAGGATTTGGATTTTTCCCAACCTAGAGACTAATTTGCTCACACCCCTGCGTAGCATTCCAGAAATAACTTAAGTGAAGAAACAAGATGTTCGGGTCGGTTTCGGATCGGATTCATGGGTTAAGTCAATGTGTCACGTGTGTCACGTCGCTATCTTAATATAAACGAAAAAAAATGGGCAATTAGAACCGGGATTGACCGGTTCGTGGTTGCCACTCCTCTATTCGGGTTGGTCTGTTAAAGCACCAGTGAAGTTTTTTGAAGCAGCCATACATGTCTGTCAGCAGCAGCAGCTATTATCCAAGCTCAATACTATCTCAAACAAGTCACTGTGGACATACACAAGCTAATAGTTGTTTCAGATTTGGGCTTAATGCACAGACAACAGTAGTCGGTCAAATGCACGTTCAGTTTCCTAATAGTAGTTTCAGATTTTTGGTTTCTAGTTCCCCTTGCATATGGAGTGCGGTACCGAAAAAACTAGGCAACCGAGTATCCATCAATAATTCTCTACTGTACAAGACAAAGAAAATGTTCAGTTTGAATGAACACTATGATGATATTACTATTGAAAGGACATTTCTGGGTCAGATGAGGAGTCGTGATTGCAGCGCTAAGTATGGTTAGCATTCTATAGGTAATTAGTCTGTCCAGCCAAAGGCATGTATAGTATTCTTCGGGTTCGGTTCGGATTCAAGTGGTGGGGCATCGCAGATAGGTAAAAGGTGCATTGGTGAAAAGGACAGGCCATGTGTGACAAAGCCACCAAGGTCAGTGCATGATACTTAATTACCTCTGGAATCTAGGAGCGAACATGATCGGTTCCGTTCGGGTTCGGAACTCTGTGATGGTTTGTGAATGATTTTCCTGTTTCTGCTCCTATTATTCTTGAATCATGATCATGTTTGTGATGCCTGAATCATTCTTTGTGCTATTGGGTCTTCATGTTTTGCTCTTATTGAATCCTCCGTGACGGTGACCTTGGGCACACGAATGCATGCGAATGGAGCCATCTTTTGCTGAAGACTTCTTTTCCTCCCAAACTGATGATAGCAGAACCCGGTCCGAATCCGAATGCTCCTTGGCAGTACTTATGTCAACGCTGGACCACATAGTCGCAGTCACCCAATCCCAAGAGAGGAAGATGCTGTAGTGCCGTCCATCTTCGCCCAGCCCCACGTAATCCGAAGTTCCGAACCTGACCCGAATGTTACATTTCAGTTATCAGCTCCCCGGAGTTTGAGAAATGGACATAGAAAATATGTGAAGTTGTAAAGTATGGAAAGCATAGATGTGGAGGAGTTTGAGAAATGGTCAAAATTCTGGAAACATCAAATATTTGATGTTTTCAGGTTTTTGGTTGACTCCCCTTTTAAAAGAAAGGGAGTGTCTAATTATCAGTCAACTGATTTTGATTTGAGTCTATGTCGATTTTTTTTACCAATGGTGTGTTGACACGTGCATGCTCTTCGTTTTCAGTCCGTTTTGTGGAAATTTTCGTTGGAAGCTGAAGCAACCCGAACCGAATGAACCCGATTGGTGTAGTCGCGTCACCATCAACGTCACCCTCTGCCCTGCTGAGAACCTAAAAATAGTAAACTACTTCCACTACCCTGCTACCTACTGCTTACTTAGTCTTTGAACCCATACTATCTAGAAAACAAGGCACTGAAGATACCCAAGCCAATGGATTTGCTTCTCAGCAATTTTGGGCTTAATGCACAAACAACAGTAGCCAGCAAATGCATGTTCAGTTTCCTAATAGTAATTTCAGAATTGTTTAAGTTCCCCTTACACAAAAAACCAGGAAAGCGAGTATCCACCACTAATTCTGTACTGTACAAGACAAGGAAAATGTGCAGTTTGAATGAAATAACAGTATAATTAGTATATCCTTCATGAAAATGTTACCTACGTGTAATTAATCAGTATGTCGCTGTCTAACCGTAACCGATAGGCCTGCATAAAGTCTTCGGGTTCGGTTTTATAATCTCAAAGAAAATTGTTCATCTGCTTTTGGAAATGATTTCGATTGAGCAGCGAATAACAAAAGTTGACCAAAATGCATCGTGAACGCAAAAATATAGGATCTTGCACGGTAAATTAACCAGATAAATTACTTCATTACTCTTTAAGACATAATTACTACTATTTCACATCGATCGAAAGCCACATCTGAACCAATATCATACTAAAATAACTAAAGCTCACGGACAATCAGTAGATCGTCGTAATGAATAACCAAAGCTCATCGGACGACACCCTAATTAAGATTACACGAGGAATCACACACAGTTCACGCTCTATGCAGAATGCTGAAGCCCCCAAGCGCAGCCACGAAGACGAGAGGGAGGATGGACAGCCAAAGCACCGTCTTCCCGATGGCGTGCCGGCCGTCCAGCTCGCTGGACACCCAGACGCCGACCAACGCCTCCACGATCCCGAAGACCACCACAACGATGAGGACGGCGAAGTAGAGGTAGAGAAGCCCCTTGCCGTGGTGGAGGAAGATGCCCCCGGGCGCCCTGAACAGGAGGAGGCAGAGCGCCGCTGCGGCCTTGAGGACGCCACAGGAGATGAGCGCCCGCGGGAGGTTCTTCCGGTCCAAGAAAGCGCCGGAGATCAGGGTCACAATGTCACTGAGGATGGCCATGGTGGAGAGTTGGTTTTGCTTGAGCGAGCTTCTTTAGTCTTGCAGAATGGAAGAGGACGAGCTTCAGCCTTCAAGGTTGAGGGCATGTGTATTTATAGAGTACGGCATGGACAGTGGCAACCCAGGTAACCCGATCGAGCAGAACCCGAATGGCCGGGCATTGGCAGTGATGTGGAGAAAAGACAGAGGATGAAAAGTGCATCTGCGAGGTCAGCAAGTCCTGCTTCGACGTGGGAAGCTGCCACAGAATTTCGTTGGCAGCTGAAGCAACCCGAACCGAACGAACCCGATCGGTGCAGTTGCCGTCGCCATCGCCCTCTGCCGTGCTGAGAACATAAGCTTACTTAGTCCTTGAGCCCCCAACATCTCTGTTACTGGCCGGCCAGTCTTTTTAAGCAAAGCGCAGGTCAAATATTAGCATTCCAAAATGCAACAAGGGTCTGTACTCTGTTCTCTAAAATGTACTGATACCACATTTGACCCTGCCTGTTTATCTTCGGTAAACAGGATTTGGATTTTCCCATTCTGGAGTCTAATTGCCCACACCCCTGCTTAGCATCCCACAAATAACTTAAATCAAGAAATGAGATGTTCGGGTCGGGTTCGGTTTGGACTCATGGGTTAGGTTAACGCGTCACATCTATGTCTTAATCTAAATGGCAAAGCGAGAAATTAGAGCAGCTAAGCAGGGGGTTGACCATGCGGGGTTTCCTTTCGGGTTCGGTTTGTGTTTGCAACTCTTCTGTTCGGGTTGGACTGTATAAAGCACCAATGAAGTTTTTTGATTCTACCATACAAACAAGGCACTGATTCAATACAGCTATTATCCAAGCTCAATACTATCTCAAACAAGGCACTGATACACGAGCCAAAGAATTCTACTTGCCAGCATTTTGGGCTTAATGCATAAACAACAGTAGCTGTCAAATGCACATTCAGTTTGCTAATAGTAATTTCAGATTTTTTTTAAGTTTCCCTTGCACGCTGAGTGAGCTATAAAAAACTAGACAATCAAGTGTTCATCACTAATTGTCTATAGTACTACAAGACAAAAAAATGGGTTCAGTTTAAATGAAATAACACTATGATGATATTACTATTAAAAGGACATTTCTGAGTCTGATGAGGAGTGATAATTAATTGCAGCGCTAAGTATGCTTAGCATTCTATAATAATCAGTCTGTCCAGCCAATAGGCCTGTGTGGTGTCCTTCGGGTTCGGTTCGGATTCAAGTGGTGGGGCATCGCAGATAGATAAAAGGTGCATTGACGAAAAGGACAAGCTGTGTCCCCATGCCATGTGTGACAAAGCCACCATGGTTAGTGCATGATAATTAATTACCTCGGGGATCTAGGAGTGAACCCGATCGGGTTCGGAACTCTGTGATGGTTTGTGAATGGTTTTGTTGTTTTGCTATTATTATCCTTGAATCAAGATGATGTTTGTGATGTCTGAATCAGCTTTGTGCTATTTCTTGTGAACAGTTTTCATGTTTTGCTCTTATTGCCTGGTATACTGATATCCTTCGACTGTGCGAATTAGCTATGCCAGTAAATCCTTAAGTATTTTGCAAAACCAGTCTCAGTGGTGCTTTCGCCATTGAATCGTTACTCGTTGGTTGGTTGCCTCTGATTCTCAGTTATTTGCTCTGTTTTCAAACAGCTTAAGGAAAATTGAAATTACATGAGTCCAGAAAACTGATTGTATTCTTGACTCATGTATGTCCAGCTGTTTGAATCATTTAGCAAAATCTCAGTTAATCAAAATCTATTCTATTCTATAGAATCTGAATAGATTAACAAGATTTTCTGATATTCAGAGAAATGGACTTGTCTAGCTACTTAGAATAATCGATCAAAAGAGATCAGAGAAGTCCATTTCTCTTTTGATCAAATAAGATCAAATGATAGATGTCACACAACACCACTGCACTGATTATTCTCGCGCCAACTTTGCCAAAATAACACATGTGACATTCACATACAGGATGTACGCCGATGCCACAGCCGGCTCAGCTAGCTACCTATCTAGTTCATCTTCCTCAGAACGACGAAGCCGCCAAACGCCGCCACACAGACAAGAGGAAGGATGGACACGCAGAGGACCGCCTTCCCGGCGGCGTGCCGGTCTTCCAGCCTCCCAGAAACCCAACATCCCACGGACGCCTCCACGAGCCCAAAGACGGCAATGGTGATGAGGATGCCGTAGTAGAGGTAGTAGGTGCCCTTCCCGTGGTGGAGGAACACGCCTCCCGGGCCCTGGAAGAAGACGAGGCACAGCGCCGCAGCAGCCTTGAAGATCCCGCCGGAGATGAGCGCCTTGGGCAGGTTCTTCCTGTCGGAGCACGCGGCAGCAATGGAGGCCAGAATGGTGAGGATGATGTCCATGGCTGACCTTTCAGTAGAGCTGCGCGTGGTGAGGGCGGCACAACAGAGAGTGATTCAGGTTGGGGCTTTGAGAGCTTGGAAAAGAAAATGGCGCAAGAAGGCTTGTTTTTGCAGGTTCAGGTTGAGGAGCTATTTATAGTTTTATACACATACACAAGGCCGGTCTGAATATATGGACGTTTTGCAGTGCTGTGGAGAGAGAGAGAGAGAGGTGACGAGTCCAGCAAGATGGTCCATGCTGCAGCAACCCGATCCGATCCGAAGTTCCAAACCGAATCGAAAACCCGAAAGTTGACAGCCCTGTGAAGGCAAAGGCAAGGATGAAGACGCGTCTACCCAACCATTCCCATCGATGCAATCCCACAACTCCACCCTGACAGCGACCTTGGGCACACGCATGCATGTGAATGTGAGGCATCTCTTGCAGAACACATCTTTACCTCCCAAACCGATCATAGAATCTGGTCCGAACCCAAACTTTGGCAGCTATGTCAATTGTGGCCCACATAGTCGTAGACTCGTAGTCATCCAATCCCAAGGGAAGAGTAAGGTGAAGTGCCGCCCATCTTCGGCCGAACCCGACCCGACTGTTGCACTTCAGTTTTCAGCTCCCAGGAGTTTGAGAAATAGTGAAAAACTAATATGTGAAGGTGTGAAGTCTGAAAAGCATATATATGGAGGAGTTTGAAAAATGGACAGAGGTCTGAAAACATCACATATTTGGTTGTAGAAATATGTGATGTTTTCAGGCTTGCTGTGTACTCCCCTTTTAAAATAAAGGGAGGGTCTAAATTTTGATTTGAGTCTAGGTCGAATTTTTTTGAGATGGTGTGTTGATATGTATGTGCTCTTTGTTTCTAATCCGCTTTTTAGAAAATCTCTTTGGCAGAGAAGCAACCCAAACCAAATGAACCCGATTGGCGTAGTCGCCGTCGCTGTCACCCTCTGCTGTGCTGAGAACTGCCCAGCTACCTGCTGCTTACTCGGTCTTTGAACCCCCAACATCTCTGCTACCGTCCAGTTAGTATGGTTAAGCAAACGTAGTTCAAATATTTGCATTCCAAAATGCAACATTCTGTTCTTTAAAATGTACTTCTATCACATTTGACCCTGTTTATCAATTATATATGGCAAATGGTATTTTGGACTCTCCCATTCTAGAAACTAATTTTCCCACACCCCTGCTTAGCACTCTCACAAATAACTTAATTTACGAAATGAGATGTTCGGGTCGGTTTCGGGTTGGATTCATGGGTTAAGTCAATGTGCCACGTCACTGTCTCAATCTAAATGGCAAAATGGGCAATTAGAGTAGGGACTGATCACGCGGGGTTTCCTTTCGGGTTCGGTTCGTGTTTGCCACTCTTCTGTCCGGTTAGGTCCTTATGAAGCATCAGTGAACTTGTTTCAGCATTTTTGGGATTAATGCACAAACAACAGTAGCCATCAAATGCACGTTCAGTTTCCTAATAGTAATCCCAGAATTGTTTAGGTTCCCCTTACACACGGAGTGAGCTACCAAAAAACTAGGCAACCGAGTATCCATCACTAGATTAGTATGTCCTTCAGGAAAATGTTCTCTACGAAAATGTAGTTCGAATGAAATAACAGTATAATTAGTATGTCCTTCAGGAAAATGTTCTCTACAAAAGGACAAACTGACGAGGATTGATGTCTGCAGCGCTAAGCATGCTTAGCATTCTACGGAAAATTAATTAATTTGTCTCTGTCCAGCAGATAGGCCTGCATAATAGTCTTCGGGTTCGGTTCGGATTCAAGTGGTGGAGCATCACAGATGGAGGAAAGGTGCATTGACGAAAAGGACAAGCTGTGTCCCCACGCCATGTGTGACAAAGCCACCAACCAGGTCAAGCCGTGCGTCCATGATACTTAATTATTTACCTCAGGGATCAAGGAGCGAACCCGATCGGTTTCTGCTGTGGTTCTAAGTTCTGTGTTGGTTTGTGAATGGTTTTCCTGTGTCGCTCTTATTATTCTTCAATCATGATGATGTTTGTGATGCCAGTATCATTCTTTGTGCTATTTCTTGTGAATGGTTTTCATGCTGTGCTCTTATTGCCAGAAATACTTCTATCCTTCGATTGTGCAAGGTAGATGTGTGTGGATTATGGAATTAGCAAAACCAGTCTCTGATTATGGAATTGCTTTCACCATTGAATCACTACTTGTTGGTTGCCAGTTGTTTGCTCTGTTTTCAAACAGCTCAATGAAATTGAAATTACATGAGTCCAGAGAACTAATAGTATTCTTGACTCATGTATGTCCAGCTGTTTGAATCATGAAGGAAAGGGATATAATTTTGCAAAATCTCAGTTAATCCTTATCTATTATATTTCATATAATCCAGAAAAATTAAATTGTTTTCTCCAGTCCTTGAATCTATTGTGTAATTCTTGATCTTCTCACTGATTGTCTTATCTTCAGAAAAAAAAATGGACTTCTCTGGCTACTTAGAAAAATCAACTAATTCTCCTGTACAAGACAAAGAAAATGTTCAGTTTGAATGAAATAACAGTATAACACTATATCACTTAAGGATATATTTCTCAAACTGACGAGGACCGATGACTGCAGCAATAAGTATTCTTAGCATTCTACGGATAATTAGTATGTCTCTGTCCAGCCGATAGGCCTGCATAATATTCTTCGAGTTCGGTTTGGATTCAAGTGGTGGAGCATCACAGATGGAGCAAAGATGCATTGAAGAAAAGGGTAAGCTGTGAAGGTGTAAAGTCTGGAAAGCCTATATGTGGAGGAGTTGGAGAAATGTCAAAACTCTGAAAACATGAAATATGCGACGTTTCAGGTTTTTGGTTGACTCCCCTTTTAAAATAAGGGAGTGTCAAATTACCAGTCAACTGATTTTGGTTTGAGTCTAGGTCGATTTTTTTTACCAATGGTGTGTTGACACGTACATTCTCTTTTCCTGTTTTTATCAGTGGTTTGTGGAAAATTTCGTTGGAAGCTGAAGCGACCCGAACCGAATGAATCCGATTGGTGTAGTCGCCGTCCCCATCTGCCTTGCTGATAACCTAATACTAGTATACTACTTCCACAGCCCTGCTACCCGCTGCTTGCTTAGTCTTAGAACTCCCCAACATCTCTGCTAGCGACCACACAGTGTGGTTAAGCAAACGTAGTTCAAATATTTGCATTCCAAGATGCAGCACTCTGTTCTCTAAAATGTACTTCTATCACAGTTGACCCTGTTTATCATATGATACTAGTATGCACGACCCGAAGTTCAATTCCAAAACCGAACACAAAAGCTGCCAGCCAAAGGCAAGGATGAAGACGTGTTTAGAAAAGTATTCTCCTCCTTGATGGCGACTTGGACAAGCAATCTCCTCCGTGACGGCGACCTTTGGCACACGAATGGATGCAAATAGAGCCATTTCTTGCCAAAGATATCTTTTCCTCCCAAACCGATCGTAGAACCGGGTCCGAACCCGAATGCTCCTTGGCAGTACTTATGTCAACGATGATTCTGAGGGAGGAGGAAGCTGCAGTGCCGTCCATCTTCGCTCCACGTAATCCGAACCCGACATGAATGGCGCATTTCAGTTTTTTGCTCCCAGGAGTTTGAGAAAGTGACACACATTGCAATAGTTCTAGTTAGTGATAACTATTCGTTCCTTTCAGAATTGATCTCTCATTTCTTTTCCATCCGAAATCTTTTGTTCCAAATGAGACTTATCTTCACATACTACTTTTACAGTTAAATATTGGCATTTCCAGGCTTTTGGGTTGCTCCCCCTTTTTTATATAAACCATGCCAGCCAAGTACAGAAAAATTTCACTCTCTGAAACATTTTCCTTTTTTACAAGTCATTTGTTAATTAGTTATGCAAGCACTGATGCAATGTTTCCTCACTTCAAAAGCTCTTTTATTGCCTTCTGATTGTTTCTAGCACACATACGAGTACTTTTAGTTTTTTACAGCAACAATTTCAGTTGCAAGAACACGTAGCACTGTAAAGGCAAGAAAAAAATAGATTTTGCAGAGAGAAATGATAGTTTGTGAATGATTTTTGTGTTCTGCTCTTACTACCCGATACTTCTATCTTTCAATTGTGCAAGGTTGATGTGTGTGGATTCTGGAATTAGCTATGCTAGTAAATCTCTAAGTACTTAGCAGAACCAGTCTCTGTAGTGTATTGACCATTGAATCATTACTCGTTGGTTGGTTGCCTCTGATTCTCAGTTGCTTCCTCTGTTTTCAAACAGCTTAACGAAAATTGAAAATACATGGGTCCAGAGTACTGATTGTATTCTTGACATATGTATGTCTAGCTATTTGAATCATCAAGGAAAGGGATATGATTTCCTGCTTCTCTCCTCCGCGGACGAACGTCCGCCGATCCCCCCTCGTTTCCGCTTCGAGACTTTCTGGCTATCCCAGGCGGGTTTTACCGACGCCGTGTGCGCTCGGTGGATCGAGGCTCGGGCCCACCCCCACCTTCGCCCCCCTTCTGCTATTGACACGTGGCACTTTTGTGCGAAGCGTGGCCGGCAATTTATGAAGGGTTGGGGGGCCAACCTGGGCCGTGACGCCAGGGAGCGTAAGAAGGCGTTGCTTACCGCGATTCAGGCCCTCGACTTTCGGGCTGACGCGGTGGGTCTCTCCCCGGACGAGTGGCTTTCCCGCTATGACCTTGAGGACCAGCTCTCCGTGATTTACACCAATGAGGAAGCATATTGGCGCCTTCGGGGCGCTCAGCGTTGGGTCCTGAAGGGAGACGCGAATACGGCTTACTTCCAGGCGATTGCCAACGGCCGCCGTAGACGCAACACCATCCCCTGCCTGTGGGATGGGGAAACCCTCCTTCAGGATCCCCGTGACATCCTGACCCATGTTGACGGTTTCTATCGGTCCCTCTTCTCTCCCGCTCCGAGGAGCGGCATCTCTCTCGCCCCCGATTGTTGGGCCGGCGCCCAACTAGTTTCTGACGCGGAGAACGCGTCCCTGACGGCTCCCTTATCTGAGCAGGAGGTCTGGGAGGCCATCAAGGGTATGAACTCCTCCTCTGCGCCGGGCCCGGACGGTCTTCCGGTCATTTTCTTCCAGACCTTCTGGAACGTGATTAAACCAGAGGTCATGGCCATCTTTGATGAATTCTTTGTGGGATCTATTGACCTAGGCCGCCTCAACTTCGGGACCATCTCCCTCATCCCCAAGGTCCCTGGAGCGGCTGACATCCGCCAGTTCCGCCCGATCACGGTCATTAACGTGATCTTCCGGATCCTGGCCAAGGGGTACGCCAATAGGGTGACCCTGCTTGCTGATCGGATTACCCACCCTAACCAATCGGCCTTCATTAAGGGACGGTTCATCCTGGATGGTGTCCTGGTGCTTCATGAGGTTCTTCATGAGGTCCGGGTCAAGCGCCTGAAGGCGGTTTTTCTGAAGATCGATTTCCATAAAGCCTATGACACGGTTAGCTGGACCTTCCTTAGGGAAGTCCTTCGGAAGGGCTTTGACGACCGGTGGATCACGAGAGTCATGCAAATGGTCTCTTGCGGTCGCACGGCAGTCAACATCAACGGCGAGATCGGTCCCTTCTTCCCTACCCTATGTGGGGTGCGCCAAGGCGACCCCTTCTCCCCGTTCCTCTTCAATATGGTCGTGGATGCTTTGGCCTCCATTCTAGATAAGGCAAAAGCCGCTGGACACATCCGAGGGATTACCCCCCACCTCTCTAGGGGCTCGGGCATCTCCATCCTCCAGTATGCTGACGACACGATCATCATGATCGAAGGCTCGGAGATGGACATCGCCAACCTCAAGTTCCTCCTTCTTTGCTTCCAACAGATGTCAGGCCTCAAGATCAACTTCGATAAGAGCGATGTTATGGTGATGGGATATTCCCCCTCTGAGTCTGTGGCCATTACCAACAGACTTAATTGCCGCCTGGGCTCTTTCCCCACTACCTACCTTGGGACGCCCATTAGTGAGTCGCGTCTCTCTGTCGCGGACCTGCGGCCCTCCGTGACCAAGCTTCAGTCCCGGTGCGAGCCCTGGCAGGGGAGGTGGCTCTCTAAGGCGGCCCGGACTATTCTTATCAACTCATCCCTCTCCAGCCTCCTCTTGTTTCTTATGAGTTTCTACAGCCTCCATGAATCTCTCCATAAGGAGATCGCCAAAATTCAGTCCCGATTCTACTGGGCTGGCGAGCATGGCAAGTAGAAGTATCACATGGTCAGCTGGCCTGACATCTGCAAGCCCAGGGAGCAGGGTGGCTTGGGCATCATGTGCTCTAAACGGATGAATATTGCCCTTCTATCCCGGTGGCTGTGGCGCATCGCGCAGGGTCATGGTGGCCTCTGGCTGGACATTATCCGGAATAAGTACCTGCGAGGTCAACCCCTTGCCTTCTGCCAGAAATTGGGCGGGTCCCAGTTCTGGCAGTCCCTCGTCCAGCTTCTCCCGGTGCTCCACATTGGTACCTATATCTCGGTGGGGTCCGGCCTCTCGACGCTATTCTGGTTTGATCGCTGGGCCGCGACTCTCCCTTTGCGGCCCGCTTCCCCGCCCTCTTCTCTATCTCCGTCGACCCTATGATTTCTGTTGATAGGGCCCTTCTTGACTTAGGGCGCCTTGCTTTCCGTCGGCCCTTTGGGCCGGCGGAATCCGCTGCCTGGCGTGAGTTGCTCGACTGCGTTGCTCTGCATGAGCCGTTGGTGGATGGGGGTCAGGACCTTGTGCGCTGGCACTTGGAACCATCGGGCCAGTTCTCAACCAAATCACTCTACTTGGCCATTGCACCCTCCTCCGCCCCCCTCCCCCTATCGATGGTGTGGTCCATCCGCGTTCCCCTGAAGATTCGCATCTTCATGTGGCAGTGGATTCGTGGACGGGTTCCGTCCGGTGTGGAGGTCTGCAAGCGCAATGGCCCGGGCACTGTATCTGCCCCCTCTGTGATGTCCCGGAAGACTCCAACCACATCTTCTTCGCTTGTGTCTCCGCCCAGTTCCTCTGGAGCTGCTTTCGCGAGATTGTCGGTGGAAGTTGGTGCCACACCAATTTCCCGGACTTATTTGCTGAACTCCAATTGTCCCCCACGTCCTCTCGCCACATTAGGTGGCTGGAGGTTGGGGTTCTTTCCTGGACTCTTTGGACCATTCGCAATAAGCTTGTGATCCAGCGTACTCCTCTTCGTCGCGCTACTGACGCTCTCTATAAATTCTCGGGTTTCTTGCAGCTTTGGCGGCCGCTTAGCCGCCCCCCGGATCGGGACGCCATCTCAGCCTTCATCGCCGACCTCCGCTCGATGGCTGTCCACCTGTCTCCGCCGCCCCCGCCGCCTCCGCCGGAGCCTGACTAGACTCCCTACGCTTGGCATGCTTTGTTTTTTTTCTCTTTCTTTTGGGCTTGTTGAGCTGTGCCCTCAGCAGAACCTTTGTACTTTGTTGTGGTACTCGGGTGGTGTGTGTGTGTGAACCTTCTTTGGTTGTATGTCTTGTGGCGGTTTGCTTTATTTATAAAGCGGGGCGAAAGCCTTTTTCGGCAATCTATTGTGTGTGTTTTGATCTTCTCACTGTTTGATCTTCAGAGAATTCTAGCTACTTAGAAAAAATAACCAAGATGCCATTTAATTCATAAGTGAATGCTTGTTTGATTATTTTTCTCAAATGCGCTGATACTTAAATCAATTATTTTTCACTGCTCATACCTGATTAAAAGTGATCTACTTAGTTCTGTCCTGTTTGAGAAAAAAAAATCTGAGTTGTGTTTTTCAAGAAGGAATGAAGGTCATTCGTCCCCGTCAGTAGGGCCGTCAGGTGGCGTGTAAACAAATAGTTTTTTCTTGCACCAACATGTATTTTAGAGATTGGTGGTAAGTGGTAACCCAAAGTTCATGGTAAGTGGTAACCCAAAGTTCACATACACAACATGTATAGTACAAATGTGATCAAATGGTACATGTCGCACAACAACACCATTGCACTGATTATTCTTGCACCAACTGTGCCTACTGCCAAGTCTGACAGCCTAGCTAAAGAATACTCCCTCCGTTCGGAATTACTTGTCATCAAAATGGATGTATCTAAAACTATTTCCGGACGGAGGGAGTACATGTGACATTCATATACAGGATCTACTCGGATGGCAGAGCTACCTAGCTAGCTAGTTCACTTTCCTCAGGACGACGAAGCCCCCGAACGCCGCCACGCAGATCAAAGGAAGGATGGACACATAGAGGACCGCCTTCCCGGCGGCGTGCCGGTCATCCAGCCTCCCGAAAACCCAGCCTCCCATGGCCGCCTCCACGAGCCCGAAGACGGCAATGGCAACGAGGATGCCGTAGTAGAGGTAGTAGGCGCCCTTCCCATGGTGGAGGAACACGCCTCCCGGCCCCTGGAAGAAGACTAGGCAGAGCGCTGCTGCAGCGTTGAAGATCCCGCCGGAGATGAGGGCCTTGGGAAGGTTCTTCCTGTCGGAGCACGCGGCAGAGATGGAGGCCAGAATGGTGATGATGATGTCCATGGCCTCTTTGTAGAGATGCGCGTACGGGTGTGGTGAGGGCGTGAGGCAGCACAGCACAGAGAATGGTTTTGATTGGGGCTTTGAGAAGTTGGAGAAGAGAATGGTGCAATAAGGCCTGCTTGAGGGGCTATTTATACATTCAGATGACCGGTCTGAATGGACGTTGGCAGTGCTGTCAAGGCGGGGTGACGAGCCCAGCAACATGGTCCATGCTCCAGCAACCCGATCCGATCCGAAGTTCCGAACCGAACCCAAAAGCAGGCAGGCAAAGGCAAGGATGAAGCCGCGTTTAGACAAGCATTATTCTCCTTGACAGCGACTTAGACAAGTAATCTACTCCATGACGGCGACCTGAATGGAGCCGTCTTTTGCTGAAGACATCTTTTCCTCCCAAACCGATCGCAGAACCCGGTCCGAACATCTTTTCCTCCCAAACCGATCGCAGAACCCGGACCGAACCCGAATGCTCCTAGGCAGTACTTATGTCAATGGTGACCCACATAGTCGTAGTGACCCAATCACAAGCGAAGAGGAATCTGTAGTGCCGTCCATCTTCGCCCCCACACAACCCGAACCCGACCCGAATGACACATTTCAGTTTTCAGCTCCCAGGAGTTTGAGAAAAGGACACCCATTGCTATAGTTCTACAGTCAATGATAACGATTCTTTCCTTTAAGCTGAATTGATTTCTTCATTTTTTTTCCCCAACCAAAATACTTTTGTGCCAAATGTGACTTTACATCTTCACACAATACTTCTAGTTCTACAGTTAAATATGTGATATTTCCAGGCTTTTGGTGTATAGAAAAGTTTCACTCTCTGTAACATTTTTCCTTTTGACAACTCATTGGTTAAGTAGTTACGCAAGCACTGATACAATGTTTCCTCACTTCAAAAGCTCTCTTTTTGCCTTTTACTAGTTGTTTCTAGCAGGCATACGAGTATTTTTTACAGAACCAATTTCAGTTGCATGAACACGTAGCACTGTAAATGCAAGAAAAAATTACAGACTTCGCAGAGGGGCTCCACCATACCACTAAGGCGTGTTAGAGTTAAGCATGACTCGGTTAACTTTTCCGGCACGGGTAGGAAATAGTCACCGAGTAGGATTAGGATTAGGATACCAAGTCCGCTAGCTTGTACTCCCTCCGTCTGAAAAAGCTTGTCTCTCAAATGGATGTATCTAGCATCAAGTTAGTGCTAGATACATCCATTTAAGGAACAAGTTTGGGACAAGCTTTTTCGGACGGAGGGAGTAGCTATCTTACGCATATATATATGTGTGTACCCCAGACCTTGTATCGTACCATCGAACAGATCAAAGCAATAAAGCAAGGCACGTCAAGAGCCTTTGGCAATCATCAAAGCGTTTCCTCTGTCTAGTTTATTTGATCGCAAAGTGTTTCGCCGAGACGCCGAGAGTTCCTGTAAAGGCAGGTTCGCATACGTACGTACGCTAGACGTGCGCGTGTGATACTGTTCATCCATTAAGCTACTTGCTTGCTAGCTTCAGAGCTAGCTAGCTTTACAAGTACGTGGAGTTCCTGGGTGATTTGATCTAGAAGATCAAAAGCCAACAAGGCGTAGAAGGTAATTTGTTCCCCCTTTTTTTGCAGGGATGACTTGTTCTCTTGATGTCATTGGCATACAACAGATAACGATGAATACTGCTTAAATGGTGTATATAGATATTGCTTGATTTCACTGGAACAATGAATACTCTTTTTGGTTTATACATTAAATGGTAAATGTTGTTGCATTTCATCATGGTGCTCCTTTTTTCCGTGGTTCATGTTTAGATTCTGATTTCTGAAAATGAACTGTTTTCTGTTTTACAAAATAAAGCACTTCATGTTCTAGGATGAGCAGCATACCTTTGAATTTTTTTTTATGGAAGAAACAAACTTCAGCTAGGCAGTATACAGCCATAGGTCTGAGCTCACAACATCATATAAATAAATAAGAAACAATGAAACAAGCAGGTTTACCATCCACTGCTTTGGTTGATATGTCAGAGAGATAGTAGTAACTTGTACAACATGGCAGCATGACTCCTGGTTTTGCTTTCTGAAATCCAAACAGGTTGAGACTAAAATTAAGATTAAGAGACACCATAATCACCAACTTGACAACATAATGATGGGATTTTGAAGTGAAATCAAATCTGTGCATAGTCCAGAGCCAAGTGTTATATATCATTTAGTCTTGAGCATACCATACAACGTACTGCTTACAATTGCAACCTGATAAATGGCAGAAGAATACCTTATAAAGCAACACACCGGTATATGCTGTGCAGGTAGTGACGTGTTCCTAGCAAACAACCCATTACCGAAAAAGGGTTTCCCCCCGCATTGTATACAAAGCAACCAACCAAGCCGTACAAGGATAGGTGCTGGGGCAGAAGCAGCACAGTCACGCCCAAAAGGAACGACAGAGAAAGAACAAAAGAAACAAATGCCGACAATGGCGGATCAACGAAAACGAAGAAGCCTCGCGAACGCTGCGCCCACCGGGATCTTCCACTAGGCTCCAAGACTCCGAAGCGCCGGCACCTATCAACACCTCCAAGAAGGATCGCGACGATGATGACGCTGCTGCCAAGGGTTTCCCCGGTACACGACGAGGCGAGAGGAAGGGTAGCCCCCGACGCCCTCCCGGAAGGTCAGGCGGCACCCACAGACGCCACCGCGCCGGTGTCGGCCAAGCCGACAGGGGTTTCCCCCGATCCCAACCCGCACCTCGGGCGCTCCGGAGCCAGCCACCAAACCAACCACCACCCAGCGCCAACACGGTCAAGAGGCCCCCACGCCGTCTCACCACGACACCGCGAAGTGAGGACAACATGGCGAAGAATCAGAGCCGGGACTAGGGCAGCAGCACCGTCGGCACCCGGGAGGGCCCCACCTCCACCGTCAGCGACGGTAGCCGTCCGGACGCAAACAACCCATTTTCAGTCATAGTCTAGATTGCATCGATACAGATACACATATCAGTATCAGGGTGATACCGATACTTAAGTAGCACATCATTTCGGAAAAGCGCCAGTACGGGGATACGTTTGACTATTTTTTAAATTAAAAAAAATATGTTGTCAATTAAGAATCAAGCCATTTAGCATACATTTAGTCATTGCAGTCCATTATCTACTATCTTCTAATCCATGATTCCAACAAAAGGAAGAACCAACAGCGAAAGGGTAGCAGCAACTTACCAAACATGAAAGTTAGAGAGAAAGGGAGGAGAAGGAAATCAGCAGCCTTCCATTAGAGATAATTCTACAGGATAGTGTGGGGGAGGGGAGCGGGAGCGCCGGAGAAAGGAGCCCACCACCGGCACTACTAAAGCCTGAGAGGTATTGGGGACGTATACGCTAGTTGCTGGAAGTATCGGTTTCTTCTTGGTCATAGTCATCATAAATTATGACCTCTAGCTTGCTTGTTGATAGCAATCTGCATTGTTTTGCCAACTCAAAGCTGCAATAGTCGATTTCCAGTTCCACCAGCGAAGGTGGGAGTTCCTCCTTCAGAAGCCTTAATATGCTGCTACATCTTATGATCTTCAATTTCTTGAGGATAGGAAGACAACGCAGTCCTGCAGGAAGATGCACGAGGTACCCACAATCATCAAACACTAGCTCTTGAAGGGACTTGTGGAGCAGAAGCGCGCTCTCTTGATCATCTGTTAGTCTCCTGGTCTCGCACTTCAAATTTTGAATTATTAGGCTCTGGAGACAGGTGAGCCCTTTGCAGATTGATGTGGTAAGGAGGGACAAGTCACTAATTATAAATAGATCCAGTTGAGATCCTATGTGATAGCCCTTCCCTGATATACCACGAAAAATTGATTTTTTGCATACATTCAAATGCCTGAGTTTCACGAGGTGAAGGCCCTCTATTGCGATGATCCCTCCACAGTCTTCAATTCCCAAATCTTCCAGAGACGTGCAGGAATGCAGCTGTAGAGAATCCAATGGCTTAAGCTGAGTTTCCGAGTTGTGAGCTTTCTCGAACAGATCAAACACCCTGAGTGCGCTGCACTTCCGGATCTCCAGTACCCTTAAACTAGACAACAGACCCCCCAAGGAAGTGCAGGAACATCTCTCCAACCCGGACATGTTAACTAAAACTAGCTCCTCCACTGACGGAATCAGTACTTCTCTTACTCCCCACATGTTGGTTAACTTCAATGTTGTGAGGAATGGAAGGTTTTCCAGAGATAGAACTGCTTGCTTTTCTCTGCAATTCTCTAGACACACATTCTGCAAGTCAATGAAAGTAGCATTATCCCGAACAGCAGAATTATCATACAAGTGAACTTGAGGCGAGCAGCTCCCCTGCTCAACATGACCATCGAGTTTCAGATATCGAAGATGTATAAGATTCACAAGACTATACCGGAATGAATGGAACTCAGCAGATGTTGCAGAAATTTGCAATACACGCAAATTATATGCCTTTCGGAATACTTCTTCGAAGAAGGAAGGTTCATACTACCCAATCAACACAAATGTCCTTAGTTTTGCCACTGATGTAAATATGCTCTGTATTTTTTCTTCAAACTTTTCACTACCAGGTATGTTCCCAGTCTGACCATCCGTTACTATAGACAAATGATGTATGGTTGGCAATATTTCATTGTACTGCAGACCATCCATAGCTGCACACTCTGTTTCTGAAACTACCCTAGCCAAATCATGCATAAGACCACACATAGCAAAGTAAGTTTGAGTATGGCCAGAAGGGAGTTCTTTTCTATCGACTTGCTCGAAGAAACCCAGGTTCACCAAGTCACACAGATAGCGCCGCCCTTCTTCCTGTATCATATTTGGATGGTTACACTTCACAAATCCCTGTGAAATCCACATACGTACCAGCTCCTCAGCAAGAAAATGATAACTGTAGGGGAATATGGAGCAATAAGAGAAGCATTGCTGTAAATTGTAGGGCAGCTGATCATAGCAAAGCTTCAAAGCAGACATGATGCCACTACTGAGTTGTAGAGATTTCCAATCTTCGTTCTTCAGAATATTATTCCAATGATCAATGGTAAGATGCTCTCTTAACAGTGTCCCTGCAGTTTCTGCAGCTAATGGGTTTCCCTGTAACCTTTTTGCTATCTGCCGTCCAAGCTCGCCCAGGCTAACTTGCTCTTCATAGTTCTCATCACCAAATGCACACACTTTGAACATTAGCCAGAAATCACCATTTTTCAAATCATCTAAGTTAATCGGTCCAGTTGTACCTCTCTTTTTGGCAACAGATGGTATTCTCGTTGTCAAGAGTATCCCGCTGCCCTTTGCATTGTTAGGCTTAAAAGGTGCTAATAGATTGTTCCATTGGCAATCAGTTATGTCATCCCAAATATCATCCAAAATAAGCAGAACTCTCTTTGATTTAACATGATCCTTCAAGACTTCCTGAAGCTTGTATTGCCTTTCATGTCTTCCATGGGATACAAAATCTAACATCTCTCTTGTGACTCTGGTTTCATCGAAGCTGCTGGACACCCAGATCCACATTCGGAGGTCAAATTGAGTTTCCAAATCTGGATCATTGTATACAAGTTGAGCCAGGGTCGTCTTCCCAACTCCCGCAACACCTACAATTGGCAGAACAGTTAGCCCAGCATCTGATTTGCGTTCTTTTATCAACTCTATGATGCGAGTCTTTTCTTGAGATCTCCCATACACTTTCCCTTGAACAAGACTTGATGATGCCCCTCGGCATGTGTCCGAGGTGGTTGTACTCCGACAGCACGAGACTCTGGGCCAAGCATCTTGAGAACACGTCGCACGTTCCCTCGGATATCTCTCAACTGACCAGTTATGTCTTGTATCCTTTTTGAAATTTGGTCCTTGCTCCAAGGGCCTGTGTTGGCTGCGGTGATGTCTGTTGAATCGTCACCCTTTCTCTTTTTTCTTCTGGATGAATTATAAGCAGTTGTATTTTGAGTAGTGTCACCGGTCCTGCAACAAAAAAGTGTAGTGGGTTGGCTATTAGAATCACATTGGACGGTTTAGTCATCAGATGTATAAAAACAGAGTCTTATAAACGTGCAAAGGCATAATGAAGCATTTATTAGTTACCTTGATTGATTGAAGAACTTTGCAGTTGGTTACTTGGTCCGTCAATTTGGTTGGGATGGTGCCAATGCCATGGGCCTGCACCAGAAGAAATCATGGACTGGAAATTAGTCTTGGTTCTCTTAAATCATGGACCACGTCGCCGGCGTCGTAGAGCAGCTCCTTGAGGGCTGCGAGGGATCTGGCCACCGACCTGTTTCGGGTCGCCCTGGCGTTCACGGCGGAGACGACCCCGTCGACTTGCTCGATCTCGTCCCTCAGCCCCTCTACCTCGCTGCCGAGCCCTGCCTGGCGAATCCACCCGTCCAGCTTGCTGAGGCTCGGAAGGGTGGTGTGCAGCAGCCATCGAATCGCCTCCTGAAGGGAACCGGTGTCGTCTGCCGCCTCCATTCCGTTGGCAGATCCCGGTGGCGGCGGACGGCGAGGGGAGAAGCCGGGAGCGGAAGGGGGAGATCACCAGCCCGCCTATATGACAGCTACTAGCAGTACCGAGGGCCGAGGGGTTCAGTCGTTCAGACCTTCAGCCAGTGAGCGGGCGAGCGAGGAGTTCAGACTTCAGAGGAGGAAGAAGGAGGTTTCAGACTGAATTTTTCCTTCTTTGGGTCTTTCTCTAAGGAGATCTCCACCTGGGAAGTTTTTTTTTTCTTAGGCAAAACACACTCTATTTCATTAATTGGCAACAATGTTCATGGGGATACATTGAAGAAGATCGGGAGGTTGAAGAAGCCAAAGATAGCGCCATTCTTCACTAAGTGCCAGAGCATGTTTAGCGAGACTATATTGTGAGCCTCCATATTCGACTCTCTCCCCTTTAAAGATAAAGGAACACGACGCAAACTCCCGAGCCATCGCAACTATCTCTCGAATTATGCTTCCGTTTCTTTCCACCAAAGCCTGAGTTGATGTTTTTGTACTACCTCCTTGCAATTTGTTACTATTACAATGTGGATGTGAGAAAAATCTTTAGCTAAACATGTGCATTATAACAAACTAGTTAGTTTGCACGTGCAACGCACGTATAGCCTTTTCAAGAATTTGTCTTTTATTCTTGTTAACAAACAATTAAAAAATCAAAAAAATAAGAACCTAAATTTATTACGAAATTGTATTAATACAGAACATAGTTGAGAAGCTTGTGCTCAAAATCTAGATGAATATATTTCTCATCATTAGTCAATTGACAATATTCAAATGATAAGAAAAATTATATATCTATTCTCTTTGCCTAATCTGATACGACTCTAGGGATGTAGGGTTCATTATTATGTCAAGGTTTCAAGTTTTGTGAAAATCTTTACATCTTTTGGGTTGTATAGAAAAAAAAAAGCAACAGCGGAAATTCATGCAAACTTCGACTCAAGATAACCTATATGACAAATCTTCTTTCTGAATTCTCTACACTCCATTCTTTGAATTTTGTGAAAAAGGAAAGCATGTGAGCTCGTGTGCTGAAAATCTACATACTATATATATTTGGCTGTGGAAGTTACAGAACTTTTTAACTTCATTACATTCCGCAAATCGCACATGTTGTTGCAGTTTTCATTACAGATATATCATGCATCGAACATAGATTACTTGACATCGAGTGCTATTGTTCCCACTGATATAACAAACATAAATCCCACTGTTCCCGGTTTGTGCATCCCACAACCAAGATAAAAATAAGTTGTTCTGGCCATCTTCTCTTAGATTTGGTCCTACTGCAGGTAGTAGAAGGATAGGCATTTTCAATGGTTCTTTTATGTCTAAAATAAAATGAGGTTTATTTCTTGATCAAGGTTGTTCTCACTGCAAAAATAATAATAATTCTTCAAAGCCCTTCCAAGTGTTTTATCATGCAAAGTGAGGGCAATGCTCCCTGCTATGAATTAAAGAGGACACAAATTTGCAAACCAAATAATCATCCATTTTTGTGTGTGAAAACAAAGTACGAAGCATAGCAAGTACCTCATAGATGGGTGTGTTCTTTTACTCGGTTCAGAATAACATACAGGTTCTTCCCAATTCTTGGAGCTCCAGTTAAAAGCATTCTCAGAAGAAAAAAACATTATTAAAGGTTCGGAGCTATTGAATCAACATTGAACCAAAAATATCTTAAGCTACAAATATGTATGTAGAATATTCTATAAAGAAAGGACCATAGCAGATTGAAAATGCATCTTGCAGACTGGCATAGAACAAATTACCTTCGGCGCCTTTCCACCAAGACGTTTTTAAATGTCGTAACATTGTGCATACAAAGGGATCATGCTGAATATACATATGTTTACTCACTTTTCTGCACTGAACAATTGTACAATCTAATTTACGATTGTTGTTAGTACCATCTAAGATCTAAGTAAGATGTACAACACATATGATTGTTATTAGTAGTATCTATTTTATGACGTGCCACTACTAGGGAAAAGCCTATACACAGAATCTTATCAGTAGTGCGCTTTAAAATAAGGCGCTGCTGCTAATTAACAGTAGCGTGCTCAGGGGTAACTCGCTGCTGAAACAAATATAGCAGTAGCGCGCCCGCTCAAAGACGCGCTACTGCTATAACTCCCACGAGGCCGCCGCGAGGCTAGTTATAGCAGCAACGCGTTATAACGACGCGCGCTACTGCTACGTAGCATAGTAGCAGCGCATTTCTCCAATAAGCGCTACTGCTAAGTTTACTACAAAATTTTAGTCCCACCTCGCTCCGTGAAGAGAGTTTCTACCACCTTAAATATGTTACTTCTCAAACTTTGACAAGCACTTGGTCTTCATCGAACTCTATGTGTAGAATTTGTGGCTGCAATATGAGTCTTCACCTGTTCCAAAACCGGTGAGAACTCATATTGACAAATCAGATTGTACACAAAAAGATCGTTGATGATCAATGTATTTTTGATATATTGAACAAAGTCTATTTTTACATGCTGACACATAGCAGTAGCGCTTTATTGTGAAAAGTGTTGCTGCTAGATAGCTTAGCAGTAGCGTCTTTTACTACAGCGCGCTACTGCTAAGCCATTCATCTCCCACCCTCGGCCCATCTCCTCTATCCAATCCACTCACACAGTCACACACTAGCTTGCTGGATCCCCTCTCAATCCCCCGCGCCGGTCCACCCCCGTCGCCCCTCCTCCGTCTGCGCCGCCGTCACCTCCTCCTCCTTGCTGAACTCGGTACCGGCCTCCTCCTCCGTCCTCCCTCTCCACTCGCCGCTGGCCGGCCCCTCCTCGCTCCGCCTTCCCCTCCGTCCTCCCTCCACTGGCCGCGCCGGCCGGCCCCTCCTCGCTCCGCCTTCCTCCTCCATCCTACTCTCTTCTCCCTCCTTGAGTCGCCCCTCCTTCTCCCTCATGCCCGCTACATTTTGATTTAGTAGCTAGGCTAGTTCATATGCAACATTTTGATTTAGTTGATTTAGTAGGCTAGTTGATTTAGTTGACTTAGAACATTTTGTTTTAGTTGATTTAATAGGCTAGTTCATTTAGTTGATTTAGTTGACTTAGAACATTTTGATTTAGTTGATTTAGTGGGCTAGTTCATTTAGTTGATTTAGAACATTTTGATTTAGTTGATTTAGTAGGCTAGTTGATTTAGTTGATTTAGAACATTTTGATTTAGTTGATTTAGTTGACTTAGAACATTTTGATTTAGTTGATTTAGTAGGCTAGTTCATATGCAACATTTTGATTTAGTTGATATGATTTAGTTGATTTAGTAGGCTAGTTGATTTAGTTGACTTAGAACATTTTTATTTAGTTGATTTAGTAGGCTAATTGATTTAGTTGATTTAGTAGGCTAGTTGATTTAGTTGACTTAGAACATTTTGATTTAGTTGATCGTTAATCCTTTGCTCATATTGCTTTAGGAAAAATGGTGTCACCACCACCACCACTATGTCGACTGTGCAAGTCAAGATGCGCCAGCATCCTTGCAACTGGCAAGCTGTTCAGCATCTACTTCCGGCCGAGTTTTCGTCATGCGGCGATAAGAAATTAGATGAAATGTAATAACTATTTTATTTTTAGTGTTGGTATTACTGCATTGTGTCATTTTGTTTATTTTACACAGATCGTCCCATGCAATGTGAGGTTGAAATTCAACAAGCTGACAGGAGACACTGTGACATTTGAGGCTCCTTGGGGGCCGTACACTATGGAAGTCGAGAAAGGACGCAATATGTCGCAGATTAGAGGAGATGGATGGGCCTGTTTCGTCGCTCGCATGCGCCTTACTGGTGGTGAGTTGATCAGCTTCTCCTTCCGAGCAGAAAGACCCAAGCTAGCTGTCATTTATCTTAACCTGGTGGAAGATGATGAAGATGACGAAGATGATGAAGATAATGAGGACCCACTCGATGAAGATGATGAGGACCCACTTCATGAAACCATCGTAGCTCAAAGAACAAGGCTGAGTGAGGAGGAGGTGTCCAACCTGTGGGACATAATTCCGCCACGTGCTGACTTTGTCGGGGTGCCATTCGTGACTCGCTTGACAAATACCATGGTTGATCGACATAATATGGTATGTTATACTTATAAATGCAAATTATCCGATGAATTACTTAGTGTACAGTCTAATGATATGGTATGTTGTGTGGAATCTAGTCGATGATATGTTTTAGTGTAGAGTTCGATCACATGCTTATTAGTGTAGAATCTAAGAAAACTATTAATAGTGTAGATAATCCATATGTGCTTATTTGCGAGGCTATTTATTAATTGATATGTTTTTTTATTCAGAAATTGGCAAAGAGCATATCTGTGAGTTATGGTATCGAGCCTGATGAAGAAGGCTCAGCTGGACTACGCCTTACTGCAAGGGGCTCCGTCACAACCTGTACTTACCGCGTGGACACGGACGATCGCAAACACTTAAACTCGGTTGGGTGGAAGAAATTCCTCGATGACAAGAATCTTCGTGTTGGACAGGCCATCCTAATTACTATTAGGAACACCAACCTCCCAGGCTTGAGGATGATGATTGTCTTCGATATCATCTAGAACTACATATGTGTGTGTGGCTATATCATCTAGAACTACATATGATGATCGTCGTTGATATCATCTAGAACTACATATGATGATCGTCGTTGATATCATCTAGAACTACATATGATGATGGCCGTTGATATGACCTTGTACTGCTTGAGGATGCGTGTTGACTATACATGAAATTGTTATCTAGTACTCCCTTCGTTCCAAATTACTCGTCGTGGTTTGAACTAAAACCACGACGAGTAATTTGGAACGAAGGGAGTACTACCTAGTAATGGTTTATGAATTGATATCAACTAGCAGTACCTAGTATCTAGTATCTGAAAGGGAAACTGAAAGGGAAAGGGGTAATGGGAAAATGATGGAAGATATAGCAGTAGCGAGGGATGGCGAAATCGCTACAGCTAGGTAATAGCGGCGCGTTCTTAGAAAGCGCTGCTGATATCGTCAACAGTAGTAGCGCGGGTAAGGGCCGCGCTACTACTATGAGTTAGCTATAGCGCCTTATTAGTAGCACGGCCACCCGCGCTACTGCTAGCCTCAAAACCCGTGCTACTACTAGGATTTTCCCTAGTAGTGTGCGTTAAAATCAAGCAAATGCACGGTAGTAGTGGCGCTACACTTTCCCCTCCATGTGGCTGCAAACTTGTGATGTTAACTTTGAGAACCAAGCTGGTTTGATAACTTAAAAAAAAGGCCAGGGAAAAACCATGAAATGACATAACAAATAAAAGAAAGAAAAAAGCATGTATATCACAACCGATGGGATAACCTAGTGATTTGCGCTCTTTCCTTTTGTACGGAGATATCATTGGATCGATCCTTCCTTTCGTATGGAGATATCACCGGATCGATCGTGTCAGCTGCACTTCTTTTTGTGAGTTTGACGAAAAGAAATACAAAAGTATACAGCTACGACCCGGTGCCAAGTCCTGCAGCGCCGGATCCAAGTCAACCCATAGCTTGGTTCTACAGGCAGGCACAAAATATTTTATACAGTGCGAAAAACGTCGGAAAACCAAAATGCGCGCTTCCAGGTTTCGAACCCGATACTGGCCCTCCGCGGTGAGTGCTCGCCGCCGCTGCGCCATTCCGCCATTTGTATCAAGTAACAGGAGTATACTTTTGTATACTGTTGACAGTTCCATTTTTTTATACTTTTTTTCTGAATATCTTTATCTTTTTTTCGGATCCTGGGTATTTTTTGCGTCATATGCAGTGTGCATATCGTATATTGAAAATTTTATAATTTTTCTAAACTGTATATATATATGTGTGTGTGTGTCTAGTTTCGTGTGTGTACACATATATACAGTTTATGGACAACACACAAAATTGTATGTTTATATATACACACAGTTTAGAAAAATCATAGAAAAACTTATATATATATATATATATATAGTGTTACTATTATATATACACACGGCATATTTATTAATATACAATGATCTTATTTAAATATATAATGAACTTTTTCGCATTATAAAAATGTTCATCGTATATAATTGAACATTCTTTTAATATACCATATACATATGTGTGTACAATTTTTTCAATATACGATATGCACACTGCATACGATCCAAAGAATACGCAAGATCTGAAGAAAAAAAGATAAAAGAAATACGAAAAAACAGATAAAAAACGCAACGGACCAAAGTAGCGGCGACGAGTGCTCATCGCGGAGGTTTTTCCGCAGTTTCAAATCCTTGCGTTATTTCTCCGAAGTTTTGCAATAAACTTATGGTATAAAAAAGTTTATGCCTTCCAAAAGAATGAACTCATGCAATGGTTCAGCGGTGAGAGTTCTCGCGCGGTCAGCGACCTCTCGAGGGTTCGAATCCCGGCGGCCGGCACGCGTGGTTGTTTTTTTTTTGAAATTTTCTTCTCTGGAAGACGCTTTTTTTGCAAACATAAATAAAAACAAAGAGGTTTTTTTCGTAAAAGAATATGCCACATCATCACTGACAGACAGGCCCTAATGGTCAGATACACCGTCAATATGCGGTTTAGATCATTTCGTAACAGACTGAAAAGTGGTACCATTGTTTTGGTTAATTGAAATTAGTGCAACTAAAATATATTTTAATTACTCCTTATAACTTGCAAAAATCATAACTTAATATCTATAAATTCGAATAATATATTTTCCACTGTTTTACTTGTAACTAATGCAACATCACACTGATGTTGCAATATATTTTTGAATATTACCAGAAATAGTTATTCTATTGAAATACCTAGTTTCTATTACAACAAAATGGTTGCCTGCCGTGACGGAATTTGTTTGTCGCAATATCATTACTATATTGCAATGCCGATGCAGTTTGTTGCAATAGTTAGCCACTTTTTTGCAACAATATTTGTAACTAATGCAACGTCACGTCCATGTTGTAATATCTTTTTGAATATTGCCACGAATAGTTATTCTGTTGAAATACCTAGTCTCTATTACAACAAAATGACTGCCCTCGCGCAACGGAATTTGTTTGTCGCAATACCGCTACCATATTGCAACGCCGAAACAGTTTGTTGAAATATGAGGCTTGTATTGCAACAAAGTTAGTATTTATCGCGATGAAACTAAGTTATGGCAATATATGCGGCCTATTACCATAACCGGAGAATTTGCGGTAATATTGTGTTTTATTGCAACAAAACATAATTGTAGCAATAAATTTTGTTGCAATAGATCGGAATCCTTGTAGTGGCTACGGCCCTGGCCATCAGGTCAGATTTGGAAGCTTGAACTACATCACGGATACCCGTGGAGACTTGATCCTCAGTGGGTTTGTGACCGCGGCGATTGCTCTCCCTCGCCCCGATGAACATGACTTAGATCTGTCATCGGATCACATCCAAGAGATGGTTCCTGTTGCTGCAACGGCTCTAGAACCGAAGCAGATCGTGCCCTCCGAGGCCACAAAGTCCGCGGTGTTGGGGCCACACACGGACTCGACATCCTGTAATATTTGCGTCAATGGGACTCCGGACTCGTCTCCGGCTATAAGTTCCGGACCAGGTACGCCTGCGGACACCGAGCTGGATCGGTTATCGATTTTCGAATTTAGCGCCGCAGACATCTTCCAGCACTCACCTTTTGGTGACGTGCTAAACTCTTTAAAGAACCTGTCCTTGGAGGAGGACTCACAGCCGAACTATGTTTGGTTCGAGCTAGAGGCGGATGACGAGGAATTTTGCTTCCCACCCGTCACCCACTTCATAGCCACTGTCGATGACTTAACCGACGTGCTTGACTATGGATCCGAAAACATTGACGGTATGGACGACGATGCCGAAAAGGACCAAGGCCAAAACCCGCCATTCACTGGACGTTGGACGGCCACCTCTTCGTACGACGTATACATGGTTGATACACCTAAAGGATCTGGCGACGACAAAGAAGAGCCAGATGTGAATAAACCCTCTGAGACGCAGTCCAAGTGCCGGCAGCCCAAACATCGTTCTAAGCCCTGTCGCTCAAAAGATGGCAACACTGGCACCGGAGAAAATAGTACTCCGGGCGACGCCAAAAACAATGAAGACCCTGTCGGAGCTGCATTCGAACAGGAGGAACACGACAATGGTCAAGATAACCCTGATGAACACGCCATAGAAGATGACTCAGAGGATGATAGTTACCGTCCACCCTTCGAGGAGATTATGGATCCTCTGGAGCAGGAGCACTTTAAGCTTCAGCTCATAGCCACTGCAAGGAGCCTGAAAAAGAAACAGCAGCAACTTCAAGCTGAACAAGATCTGCTTGTCTACAGATGGACTGATGTCATTACTGCCGAAGAATAAGGCCTCAAGCGCCCAACGAAGAGCTACTCGAAACACAGACTGCTACCTCAATTTGATGAGGAGGCGCCGGAGCACATATCTCCATCGCGTAATGCAGAACGACCACCACATGGTCGGGACAGGGCGGCCGACCGGCCACCCCGCGGTCGGGATAAAGCGGCAACTCAGGCTGAACAACAGCCTGCCCCACCGCCCCGTAAAAATAGAGACGGAGGAGCTCGGGGTCATACGTACGACCTCCGGCAGACCCTAGACAGTAGAGCAGGACATAAAAGATCGATCTACGGATCGCGAGGACGTGCCTCGAGGCACAACAACGATGGCTACCTATTCGGACGTGACAAACCTAACCACGCCCGGGCCGAATGCCGTAGACGAACTCCATCAGAACTACGCCACGACACGGCCCGATATAGAGGCGCCGCACACCCTCTCTGCTTCACAGATGAAGTACTGGATCATGAATTCCCCAAGGGGTTCAAGCCCATCAATATCAAATCATACGACGACACAACCGATCTTGCAGTATGGATTGAGGATTTTATTCTCCATATCCATATGGCTAGAGGAGATGACCTCCACTCCATTAAATACCCCCCACTAAAGCTCAATGGGCCAGCTCGGCACTGGCTTAGCAGCCTACCTGAAAGTTCTATCGGCAGCTGGGAGGACCTGGAAGAAGCCTTCCTGGACAACTTCCAAGGAACCTATGTCCGGCCACCAGATGCCGACGACTTAAGCCACCTGGAGAATCAGCCAGAAAATTCTGGACTAGGTTCCTAACCAAAAAGAACTAGATCGTTGACTGTCCGAATGCTGAGACCCTAGCAGCCTTCAAACACAGCATCTGTGACGAATGGCTGGCACGCCACCTCGGCCAAGAAAAGCCGAAATCTATAGCAGCCCTTACGGCACTCATGACCCGCTTTTGCGCGAGTGAGGACAGTTGGCTGGCTCGTATCAAGAACACAACCAGCAAGGCAGGCCCCTCCGAGGCCAAGAACAACACCAGCAAGCTCCGGCGCAATAGACACAAACACCGAAGCAACGGTGACAACACTGATGACACCACAGTTAACGCCTGATTCAGTGGCTCCAAGTCCGGCCAACGGAAGAAGCCCTACAAAAGAAACAATGAAGGACCTTCCAGCCTAGACCGCATACTTGACCGTCCGTGCCAGATACATGGCACCCCAGACAAACAAGCCAATCACACCAACAGAGACTGTTGGGTTTTCAAACAGGCTGACAAGTTAAATGCTGAAAACAAAGAAAAGGGATCACAAAGTGAGGACGAGGACGAAGAGCCCCGGCAGCCGAACACTGGGGGACAGAAGAAATTTCCCCCTCAAGTCAAAACGGTGAACATGATATACGCTACACACATCCCCAAAAAGGAGCGCAAGCGAGCACTTAGGGACGTCTACGCGGTAGAGCCAGTCGCCCCCAAATTCAATCCATGGTCATCATTCCCGATCACTTTCGATCGTCGAAAGCACCCAACTAGTATCCGCCATGGCGGTTCAGCCACACTAGTCCTCGACCCAATTATTGATGGGTTTCACCTAACACGAGTCCTGATGGATGGTGGTAGCAGCCTCAACCTGCTCTATCAGGACACAGTGCGGAAGATGGGCATTAACCCCTAATGAATCAAACCAACAAAGACTACCTTTAAAGGCGTCATACCAGGCGTAGAGGCCCGCTGCACGGGCTCAGTCACGCTGGAGGTGGTCTTCGGTTCTCTGGACTACTTCCGAAGCGAAGAGTTAATCTTCGATATCGTCCCCTTCCGCAGCGGCTATCACGCACTGCTCGGACGAACCGCGTTTGCTAGATTCAACGCAGTGCCACACTATGCTTATCTCAAGCTCAAGATGCCCGGTCCACGTGGCGTCATAACAGTCAATGGCAATACGGAACGCTCCCTCCGAACAGAGGAGCACACCGCCGCCCTAGCAGCAGAAGTACAGAGCGGCCTTCTCAAGCAGCACCATAGTACGGCTGTCGAGCCCCTGGACATCATTAAGAGGTTCCGGACTACACTGCAGCAGGACAGCACGGCTCATCAAGAGCTGGATTAGCAATTCGGCCTCCGTCCCAGTCCCGATGAAGTAGTGGCATTCGTACCACGCATACACAATTACGCACTCAAAATTCCATGGACACCAACGGAGGCACAAGCTAACCTGGGATCTATAGTTCGGCTAGACCGATCCCGGACACACATAATTTCAATTTTTCTTCTTATTTCAGGTTCCTTTTCCCGCGGGCCTGATCACAAGTCCTTTCGAAGGATTGGCATACAATGGAGGCAAGCAGCACAGATGTGTAGGGTAACCTCTATACGTTCTTCTTGACGATATTTATACTTATTTCTCAGCACCCTCACGTCGCGCCCTATTGATTCCGGCATGTTAAATAGCCCGGATTCTTATCGCACTATCTGTACAAGATACACATTGACGTATCCATCCAGTTATAATGAAAAGGGTTTGCGGCACAGTTTTTGTGGAGTTGAAGCGACGCTTGATGTGCCTGGTCTTCTTGTGAAACCTGGGCTCCTTGGCAAGTGCAATAGCTCCAGTGTTGTCACAGAAGAGTTTGATCGGCCCCGATGCATTGGGTATGACTCCTAGGTCGGTGATGAACTCCTTCACCCAAATTGCTTCATGCGCTGCCTCCGAGGCTGCCATGTACTCCGCTTCACATGTAGATCCCGCCACGACGCTCTGCTTGCAGCTGCACCAGCTTACTGCTCCACCATTCAACATATACACGTATCCGGTTTGTGACTTAGAGTCATCCAGATCTGTGTCGAAGCTGGCGTCGACGTAACCCTTTACGACGAGCTCTTTGTCACCTCCATAAACGAGAAACATGTCCTTAGTCCTTTTCAGGTACTTCAGGATATTCTTGACCGCTGTCCAGTGTTCCTTGCCGGGATTACTTTGGCACCTTCCTACCAAACTTACGGCAAGGTTTACATCAGGTCTGGTACACAGCATGGCATACATAATAGACCCTATGGCTGAGGCGTAGGGGATGACACTCATCTCTTCTATATCTTCTGCCGTGGTCGGACATTGAGCTGAGCTCAATTTCACACCTTGTAATACAGGCAAGAACCCTTTCTTGGACTGATCCATTTTGAACTTCTTTAATATCTTATCAAGGTATGTGCTTTGTGAAAGACCTATGAGGCGTCTAGATCTATCCCTATAGATCTTGATGCCTAATGTGTAAGCAACTTCTCCAAGGTCCTTCATTGAAAAACTCTTATTCAAGTAGGCCTTAATGTTGTCCAAAAGTTCTATATCATTTCCCATCAAAAGTATGTCATCTACATATAATATGAGAAATGCTACAGAGCTCCCACTCACTTTCTTGTAAACGCAGGCTTCTCCATAAGTCTGCACAAACCCAAACGCTTTGATCATCTCATCAAAGCGAATGTTCCAACTCCGAGATGCTTGCACCAGCCCATAAATGGATCGCTGGAGCTTGCATACCTTGTTAGCATTCTTAGGGTCGACAAAACCTTCCGGCTGCATCATATACAGTTCTTCCTTAAGATAGCCGTTAAGGAATGCCGTTTTGACGTCCATTTGCCATATCTCATAATCATAGTATGCGGCAATTACTAACATGATCCGGACGGACTTCAGCTTCGCTATGGGAGAGAAAGTCTCATCATAGTCAACCCCTTGAACTTGCCGATAACCCTTAGCGACAAGTCGAGCTTTATAGATGGTAACATTACCATCCACGTCCGTCTTCTTCTTAAAGATCCATTTGTTTTCTATCGCTCGCCGATCATCGGGCAAGTCTGTCAAAGTCCATACTTTGTTTTCATACATGGATCCTATCTCGGATTGCATGGCTTCAAGCCATTTGTTGGAATCTGGGCCCGCCATCGCTTCTTCATAGTTCGAAGGTTCACCGTTGTCTAACAACATGATTTCTAGGACAGGGTTGCCATACCACTCTGGTGTGGAACGTGTCCTTGTGGACCTACGAAGTTCAGTAGCAACTTGATCCGAAGTACCTTGATCATCATCATTAATTTCCTCTCCAGTCGGTGTAGGCACCACAGGAACATTTTCCTGAGCTGCACTACTTTCCGGTTCAAGAGGTAGTACTTCATCGAGTTCTACTTTCCTCCCACTTACTCCTTTCGAGAGAAACTCTTTTTCCAAAAAGGATCCATTCTTGGCAACAAAGATCTTGCCTTCGGATCTAAGGTAAAAGGTATACCCAATGGTTTCCTTAGGGTATCCTATGAAGACGCATTTTTCCGACTTGATTTCGAGATTTTTAGGTTGAAGTTTCTTGACATAAGCATCGCATCCCCAAACTTTTAGAAACGACAGCTTAGGTTTCTTCCCAAACCATAATTCATACGGTGTTGTCTCAACGGATTTAGACGGTACCCTATTTAAAGTGAATGCAGCTGCCTCTAGAGCGTATCCCCAAAATGATAGCGGTAAATCAGTAAGAGACATCATAGATCGCACCATATCCAATAGAGTGCGGTTACGACGTTCGGACACACCGTTACGCTGAGATGTTCCAGGCGGCGTGAGTTGTGAAACGATTCCACATTTCCTTAAGTGTGTACCAAATTCGTGACTTAAATATTCTCCTCCACGATCTGATCATAAGAACTTTATTTTTCGGTCACGTTGATTCTCTACCTCATTCTGAAATTCCTTGAACTTTTCAAAGGTCTCAGACTTGTGTTTCATCAAGTAGACATACCCATATCTACTTAAGTCATCTGTGAGAGTGAGAACATAACGATATCCTCTACGAGTCTCAACGCTCATTGGACCGCACACATCGGTATGTATGATTTCCAATAAGTTGGTTGCTCGCTCCATTGTTCCGGAGAACGGAGTCTTGGTCATTTTGCCCATGAGGCACGGTTCGCATGTGTCAAATGATTCATAATCGAGAGACTCTAAAAGTCCATCAGCATGGAGCTTCTTCATGCGCTTGACACCAATGTGACCAAGGCGGCAGTGCCACAAGTATGTGGGACTATCGTTATCAACTTCACATCTTTTGGTATTCACACTATGAATATGTGTAACATCACATTCGAGATTCATTAAGAATAAACCATTAACCATCGGAGCATGACCATAAAACATATCTCTCATATAAATAGAACAACCATTATTCTCGGATTTAAATGAGTAGCAATCTCGTATTAAACGAGATCCTGATACAATGTTCATGCTCAAACTTGGCACTAAATAACAATTATTGAGGTTTAAAACTAATCTCGTGGGTAAATGTAGAGGTAGCGTGCCGACGGCGATCACATCGACCTTGGAACCATTCCCGACGCCCATCGTCACCTCGTCCCTCACCAGTCTCCGCTTATTCCGCTGCTCCTGCTGTGAGTTACAAATATGAGCAACGGCACCAGTATCAAATACCCAGGAGTTACTACGAGTACTGGTAAGGTACACATCAATTACATGTATATCAAATATACCTTTAGTGTTGCCGGCCTTCTTGTCTGCTAAGTATTTGGGGAAGTTCCGCTTCCAGTGACCCTTCCCTTTACAATAAAAACAATCAGTCTCAGGCTTGGGTCCATTCTTTGACTTCTTCCCGATAACTGGCTTACCGGGCGCGGCAACATCCTTGCCGTCCTTCTTGAAGTTCTTCTTACCCTTGCCCTTCTTGAACTTAGTGGTTTTATTGACCATCAACACTTGATGCTCCTTCTTGATTTCTACCTCTGCTGACTTCAGCATTGAAAATACTTCAGGAATAGTTTTCACCATCCCCTGCATATTGTAGTTCATCACAAAGCTCTTGTAGATTGATGGGAGCGACTGAAGGATTCTGTCAATGACCGCCTCGTCCGGGAGGTTAAAGTCCAGCTGAGACAGGCGGTTGTGCAACCCAGACATTTTGAGTATGTGCTCACTGACAGAACTATTTTCCTCCATCTTACAACTGTAGAACTTGTCGGAGACTTCATATCTCTCGACCCGGGCATGAGCTTGGAAAACTAGTTTCAGCTCCTCGAACATCTCATATGCTCCGTGTTGCTCAAAACGCTTTTGGAGCCCCGGTTCTAAGCTGTAAAGCATGCCGCACTGAACGAAGGAGTAATCATCAGCACGAGACTGCCAAGCGTTCATAACGTCTTGGTTCTCTAGGATGGGTGCTTCACCTAGCGGTGCTTCTAGGACTATTTTTTCTTGGCAGCTATGAGGATGATCCTCAGGTTTCGGACCCAGTCCGAATATAGTTGCTGCCATCATCTTTTACCTTGGTTTTCTCTAGGAACGCGTTGAAGTTCATGGTGACATGAGCGTTGGCCATTTGATCTACAAGACATTTTGCAAAGATTTTAGACTATTGTTCATGATAATTAAGTTCATCTAATCAAATTATTTAATGAACTCCCACTCAGATTTGACATCCCTCTAGTCATCTAAGTGTTACATGATCCAAGTCGACTAGGCCGTGTCCGATCATCACATGAGACGGACTAGTCATCGTCGGTGAACATCTCCATGTTGATCGTATCTTCCATACGACTCATGTTCGACCTTTCGGTCTCTTGTGTTCCGAGGCCATGTCTGTACATGCTAGGCTCGTCAAGTTAACCTAAGTGTTTTGCATGTGTAAAACTGTCTTACACCCGTTGTATGTGAACGTAAGAATCTATCACACCCGATCATCACGTGGTGCTTCGAAACGACGAACTTTAGCAACGACGCACAGTTAGGGAGAACACTTTTTTGAAATTATTACAAGGGATCATCTTATTTACTACCGCCGTTCTAAGTAAACAAGATGCATAAACATAATAAACATCACATGCAATTATATAGTAGTGACATGATATGGCCAATATCATATAGCTCCTTTGATCTCCATCTTCGGGGCTCCATGATCATCTTGTCACCGGCATGACACCATGATCTCCATCATCATGATCTCCATCATCGTGTCTCCATGAAGTTGCTTGCCAACTATTACTTCTACTACTATGGCTAACACGTTTAGCAATAAAGTAAAGTAATTTACATGGCGTTTCTCAATGACACGCAGGTCATACAAAAAATAAAGACAACTCCTATGGCTCCTGACGGTTGTCATACTCATCGACATGCAAGTCGTGATTCCTATTACAAGAACATGATCTCATACATCACATATATATCATTCATCATTCATCACAACTTTGGCCATATCACATCACAAAACACTTGCTGCAAAAACAAGTTAGACGTCCTCTAATTGTTGTTGCAAGTTTTACGTGGCTGCAATAGGGTTCTAGCAAGAACGTTTTCTTACCTACGTGAAAGCCACAACGTGATTTATCAACTTCTATTTACCCTTCATAAGGACCCTTTTCATCGAATCCGCTCCAACTAAAGTGAGAGAGACAGACACCCGCTAGCCACCTTATGCAACTAGTGCATGTCAGTCGGTGGAACCTGTCTCACGTAAGCGTACGTGTAAGGTCGGTCCGGGCCGCTTCATCCCACAATACTGCTGAAGCAAGATAAGACTAGTAGCGGCAAGAAAGTTGACAACATCTACACCCACAACAAATTGTGTTCTACTCGTGCAAAAGAGAACTACGCATAGACCTAGCTCATGATGCCACTGTTGGGGAACGTTGCAGAAAATAAAAAAAATTCTACGGTTTCACCAAGATCCATCTATGAGTTCATCTACCAACGAGTGATAATAGTGCATCTACATACCTTTGTAGATCGCGAGCGGAAGCGTTCAAGAGAACGGGGTTGAGGTAGTCGTACTCGTCGTGATCCAAATCACCGATGACCAAGTGCCGAACGGACAGCACCTCCGCGTTCAACACACGTACGGAGCGGATGACAGCTCCTGCGCCTTGACCCAGCAAGGAGGAGGGAGAGGTTGATGAAGATCCAGCAGCACGATGGCATGGTGGTGGATGCAGCAGGACTCCGGCAGGGCTTCGCCAAGCAACTACGGGAGGAGGAGGAGGTGTAGCAGGGGAGAGGGAGGCGCCAAGACTTGGGTGCGGCTGCCCTCCCTCCCCCCCCTTTATATAGGCCCCTGGGGGGGCGCCAACCCTAGGAGATGGGATCTCCTGGGGGGGGCGGCGGCCAAGGGGAGGCTTGCCCCCCAAGGCAAGTGGGGCGCCCCCTCCCCTAGGGTTCCCAACCCTAGGCGCATGAGGGGGCCCATGGGGGGGCGCACCAGCCCACCAGGGGCTGGTTCCCTCCCCACTTCAGTCCACGGGGCCCTCCGGGATAGGTGGCCCCACCCGGTGGACCCCCGGAACCCTTCCGGTGGTCCCGGTACAATACCGATGACCCCCGAAACTCTCCCGATGGCCAAAACAGCACTTCCTATATATAATTCTTTACCTCCGGACCATTCCGGAACTCCTCGTGACGTCCGGGATCTCATCCGGGACTCCAAACAACTTTCGGTTTGCTGCATACTCATATTCATACAACCCTAGCGTCACCGAACCTTAAGTGTGTAGACCCTACGGGTTCGGGAGACATGCAGACATGACCGAGACGGCTCTCCGGTCAATAACCAACAGCGGGATCTGGATACCCATGTTGGCTCCCACATGCTCCTCGATGATCTCATCGGATGAACCACGATGTCGAGGATTTAAGCAACCCCGTATACAATTCCCTTTGTCAATAGGTACGTTACTTGCCCGAGATTCGATCGTTGGTATCCCAATACCTCGTTCAATCTCGTTACGGGCAAGTCACTTTACTCGTACCGTAATGCATGATCCCGTGACCAGACACTTGGTCACTTTGAGCTCATTATGATGATGCATTACCGAGTGGGCCCAGAGATACCTCTCCGTCATACGGAGTGACAAATCCCAGTCTCGATCCGTGTCAACCCAAACAGACACTTTCGGAGATACCTGTAGTGCACCTTTATAGTCACCCAGTTACGTTGTGACGTTTGGTACACCCAAAGCACTCCTACGGTATCCGGGAGTTACACGATCTCATGGTCTAAGGAAAAGATACTTGACATTGGAAAAGCTCTAGCAAAACGAACTACACGATCTTGTGCTATGCTTAGGATTGGGTCTTGTCCACCACATCATTCTTCTAATGATGTGATCCCGTTATCAATGACATCCAATGTCCATAGTCAGGAAATCATGACTATCTGTTGATCAACGAGCTAGTCAACTAGAGGCTCACTAGGGACATATTATGGTCTATGTATTCACACGTGTATTACGATTTCCGGATAATACAATTATAGCATGAATAAAAGACAATTATCATGAACAAGGAAATATAATAATAATCCTTTTATTATTGCCTCTAGGGCATATTTCCAACACTACCCACGATTAGGAGACAGGTTCATCTGCATGCTCCAACTTGATCAAGGAGGAGAGCTATACATGTTTTATGTCAGCAGGAGTGATTAGCTAGCTAGAAATGAGTTTGAGGATGATGATGTGCTACACTATTACTATGATGATAAAATAGCTAGTGTTGGTGGTAATGACTATGATGATTATTATTAGCTAGTGTTAGTGGTGATTAAATAAATACTGTTGGTGGTAATGACTATGATGATGATTAAATAGCTTGTGCTGACGGATTAGATTCAAGTGGAGGCAATATGTGGTGCACATCGAAAGTACTACTAGTCCATACTAGATCAAGTTTGGATTAGTAGTATACTTTTGACATGCACCACATATTGCCTCCACTCGAACCTAATCCATCTTCATTTGACACACTGTTATGGACATAATGATGTAAACCTCATGACTGGTATTGTACCAATAGTTGTACGATGGCGCATAAATACACTAAAAATAAAAAAATAAAAAGAATACTAGTAGCGATGGAGAAAAAACACGCTGCCAGTAGTTACGTTAGTAGTAGCGTGGGAGTGAACAAATGCTGCAGCTACTTATCCTAGCAGTAGCGCGTGCGGGCACGCGTTACTGCTAAGCAATAGCTGTAGCGCCTTATTAGTATAGCTGTAGCGCCTTATTAGTAGCTCCCCTTACCCGCTCTACTAGTGAGCACAAAACCAGCGCTACTGCTAGGGTTTTCCCTAGTAGTGAATATTGTTTATGTGGAGGAGAGAGACATGAAAAAGTAAGGGGAGTGGGCTCTCATGCAAAAGCCTGGCTATATGCGTGCTCCAAGCGAGATGCAATAAATGTGAGGAGAGAGATAGAAAGAAGATTCGAAAAAGTACTAATTTTATAGACAACCTTATAGCTAACCTTGTTGTATGAGTGACTATATGTATTGGCTATAGATGATATGGCAATGTCTTATAGCCAGCAGTTGGCTGTATTATTAACCATGCTCAATATAGCCAGCTGATGGATGTATTATTAACTGTCCTCTAATATAGCCAGCTGATTGCTATAAGAAACCGCCATGTCATCTATAGTCATCATGTATATGCACTCATACAATAATGTGGGCTATAAGGTTGGCTATTGCATTAGTACTTTTTTTTTCATTTTCTCTCTATCTCTTTCTTCACATTTATTGCATTTATCTAGAAATGCGCATATAGCTAGGTTGTTGCATGAGAGCCCATTCTCCTTACTTTATCACATCTCTCTCCTCCATATAGACAAAAATGCCGTGTAAGCGGGCTATAAACCCACTATTATACTTGCTCTAATATGGAGTTGGTTAACTTGAACATGGCCTAACAACAGTACCGGCACTTACTGTTGATTCGGAGATGACTAGGTTACATTAATGGTCAAAGAAAGACACCACCGACACTGACAAACGCGCCTTCTTCCAGCTGCTTAACGCGGCCTCCACTCCGCACTCACTCCCACATCCACATCCACAGACTCTCAACGCGGCCAACTCGATCTGCCCGCCACCGCCTCCAGCCATCGCTGCCGCCTCCCCCATCGATCTGCTGCTACGGAGGTGAGCCACCGCTCCCGTTCTCTTCTTCGGGTCCCTGCCCATCGCGGCGACGGCGGTCGCCAGGAGCCCCGCATCTGATCTTGGGCACCCGCCACCTTACCGTGGCTGCCATCGCCAGATCCGTCTGTGGTGGAGGGCGATTCGTTCACCTTCCCGACCTCGCCGACTGTTAGGTGAGTAGACACGGCCGCCGCATCATGGGTTTCAACGTTTTGTACTGTATCAGATAGATCCATCTTGTACTATTTGGCATCTGTAGGCGCTAGCTGCTGCGGTATGGTTATTTGAGCTTTTAGGCATTTATAATTTCTGCCAGTCTCTCTCAGTCATCTTAAACAGATTCATTCTAGTCATCGGACCATGTTGCATTTGTTGTTTCAGCCTCCATCATGATGCATTGATAACTGATTCTTGCTCTCTTTGGTGGTGACAGTGTGAACGGTGACGCAGCAAAGACTTCTCAAGATCCATCCACGGAAACACTAACTATAATCATGGAGCACACCGGTGTGAGCATTGGCAAGTCCGTGCTGAATGGGGCGCTTCGCTACGCGACCTCTGCCATTGCGGATGAGGTGGCTCTGCAGCTGGGAGTCCATCGTGACAAGGTTTTCGTCACTGATGAGCTGGAAATGATGCAGTCTTTCTTAATGGCGGCAGGGCCGGTCCTGATATTTCGGGGCCCAGGGCGAAATTACAACCCGGGGCCCCTACTATAAAGACCAAAATAATAATCTCATTTTTTTTAGTTCATTCCTTTACTTAATTTATTATTGTCTATTGTTTCAAAAGAAAAAAATTGTAAATGGTGTATTTCTTTACTTAATTAGACAAATCGAATACCTGATAGAGGGCAAACATCAAGATGAAAGGTTTGAAGTTTAAAAGCTTCATTTGCAACAATAAAAGATCATTTACCTACCCGATGGCTATGGGAGTCTGAGTGGCTTTATTATATAACCATGCTTGGATTGAAGTTATGCGTGTAAGAATAGCTGAGACCTTATTCCAATTTTTAAATTAAATTTGCAGTCATGATGATTTGTAGAGAGAATGCAAAGAACGACAATCGAACACATAGCAGGCAATTTTTTCAATAGATAAGGCGATTGGTGTTGTATTGACAAAGTCCAGATTGAAGTAAGAAATAGAGCAACGGGCACACGAAATCAAAATTTTGTATTGCATCATATGCGAGACCTTCTAAGATCTCACTGCTGCTGCACCAGATGAACGTGACCAACTAGAAAGAGGAGGTTAGGGATGACCTTATAAGTGAGGTGGCTTCGGCTTACACATGAGAGGCATCTCACGAACGCGGGATAACACAATGGGCCGGGAACCTGGAGGAAGACCAGCCGGCCGCATGGCGGAGAGCAGTCTACATCGGCGGCGCGTCTCACGATCGGGGCCCTCAGGGGAATAGTATTGTCGCGAAGCGGCAAACTCGCGATGGAAAGAAGGAAAACATGACTACTCATGGACTACGTGCGTCTAGGTCGCTGCCTCCTTATGGTCTGGGCCATGGGCTCCTTGCGAACCCTGGAGGGGCCCCCTAGATTTCGGGGGCCCTGGGCGGCCGCCCCCCTGCCACCCCCTCAGGGCCGGCCCTGAATGGCGGCGCATGATGAGCAGGCCGAGCACAACAAGGTGGTCAGGACCTGGGTGAAGCAGGTCCGTGATGTCGCCTATGATGTCGAGGATGGCCTCCAGGATTTCGTCGTTCGTCTGCAGAAGCAGAAACAGTCTTGGTGGCGCATCCCTCGCACACTCCTTGACCGACGCCATGTGGCCAAGCAGATGAAGGATCTGCGCGCCAAGGTTGAGGACGTGAGCCAGAGAAATGTGCGCTACCGCCTCATCGACGATGGCGCTAAGCTCGCTAAAGCTTCGGACTACTCAACAACTGCTGCCATGTTTGGCGTGGATGAAGCAAGGCATGCCGCAAATCAGCATCAATCAACATCAAGGTTGGATCTTGCCCAGCTGATCATTAACAATGGAGGCTTGGGATCAAACCAAATTGGAGTAATTGGAGTGTGGGGAACAAGTGGCACCGTTGGGCATACCTCCCTCATTTGGGAGGCCTACGAGAATCCAAATGTCAAACTCAAGTTTGAATGCCGAGCGTGGGTCAGGTTGACACAGGTTTCCCATCCAAAAGAATTTGTCCAAAGTATAGTGAAACAGTTTCGAGCTGCCTCGGTAGGGGTGGTTGATGGTCTACTGGAGGTGGAAGAACAAAATACCTGGCATGATCTGGCTCATGAGTATGGTGGATATGTCAATGAGAAAGATATTTGATCGTGATTACTGACCTGTCCACCATCGAAGAATGGCAGCAGATCAAAACTTGTTTCCCAGAAAACAAACTGGGGAGTCGTATTGTAGTATCCACAGAGCAAGTTGAAGTTGCAAGCCTATGTCCAGGCCAGGAAAGTATTGTGTCAGAGCTCAAGCAATTGTCTGCTGAACAGACCATCTACGCTTTTTACCAGCAGGTACCACTTCAGTTTCAAACACACATTTTTTGGTATTCATCTACATCAAAAATCTGGAGGTTGTTATTTTTAGAAAGGATCACCCAAAAAATATGAACCATTACATCAGCTTTCTTAGGGGTAACCATTAAATCAGCTTTTTTTAATACAATATAGTGGCCAAGGGTAATCACTGTGGATCTTGGACCATGTACTTGGCAGGATTAGATTATTTTGTGTAAGGACGAGAAGGGATAGTTCTCGGTAAATTGTCCCCTAGGCAAGGAACGGATCCAAGCTTATGAATTTCTCCACCCTGACTCCAACGACTTCCCTCACGGAAGACTTTACATCATGCCCAGATTCCTTGTTGATCCCGTATTTCTTGCCGATAAATTTCCCTCTGCCTAGATCCGTTGGAGTGATAACTATTGTCCAGTGGATAGTTTACTGTTGCCAATGTGGAATACCAAAGCCTCCCACTCGCCGGCAGGTGACTAGGCATGGTAACACATCTCCATGAAGGTTTAGGGCAAAGATGCATGGAGTAGTCCACAAAAGGGGTAAAACATGGGTATTTCATCCAGATACCAGCATTATGCTACAATGCTTTGATAAAAGTGAAATTACAAGGGTATTTCATCACTGTCAAGCAATTGTCTGTGATTGCAACTGTTCTCCAGCTTACTTGGTCGACCATACATACTAGTAAATGTTTAGAGCAGAAAGTAGTGTTGAGTTTGGGTTCTTTTCTGCCTTTAAAATTTCTAGCCTGCTTTCAGTACTTCTGGAGAAATCAAGCTTGACAAGGGTGCAATTGCTGACCCATAGGGTGCCCCCTAATACTCTATAGTTCAATCTAATCAACTAAATTTCCTAGATCACATCAAATTTAGAAAACTAGTTCATTTGTTTTGAACTTAATAGGATTAGAGGGTAACCTACCACACCAATTTCCACCTCCATTGACCTGGTCATCTTAGAAAATATGACTTATATACATGCCACATGAGTTTGATTAACTATTTTTGGTTTATTGTGGCATTAATATTGATATGTTGCAATAGGACACACACCGAGCTGATTTTGTGAAATTTTTGTTGGAGTGATTCATCATTAAAAAATGTATGTAACTATTCTTTATTTATGTTCAGAGTTCTCAAGAAGTTCCATATTCATCAAAGCCATTGTCCAACTCCACGTTACCCTACACCGCCATGAATGAGATACATGAAGACGAATCTAATATTGGTGTTCATGGAATGATAATGGTTCAAGAGAGGCTCACACGCGCAAACACAATGGCAGGCCTTCTAGAGGAATTTCAGCTTATTGGGCGTGAGAAAGAAAAATCTGATATTATTGAACTAATTCGAGAACAAGCTAGTACCCAACAACTTGAGGTGATCGCCTTGTGGGGAATGGGTGGCCTTGGAAAAACCACACTGATCAAAGAAGTTTACCATAGACAAGAGGTCACTGAAATGTTTGAGAAATATGCTTTCGTCCCAGTCTTGCGGCCTTTCAAGCTTGAGGAGTTCCTTAGGAGCTTGGCATCACAATTACAGAAGGGCAGCCCAGACCGCGCAACAATGGGGACAAAGGACAACCATAGAGTTAAGCAAGGGGGGAAGTGGGCAGCCTTAGAGTTAAGCAACAGGGCCAAAGACTCCGCATGCGACACGCAAAAAAGTATTGAGGAGTTGGGGAGGCATTCCGAAGGAAAGAGTTGCTTGATTATTCTTGATGACCTCTCATCTACGATGGAATGGGACAAAATAGTGGCAAGTTTACGTAAAATGAAAAGTTCAAGCTTGGTCATTGTGATAACCACAAGGCGAGAGGATATTGCTAAGCATTGTTGTAGGAAACCAACGTGCATACGCTTGCTCAAGGGTCTTGAAGAAAAGGATGCATGTACTCTCTTCACAAAAAAGGTATTGAAATAGTATTACTCATATTATTCACTATCTCAAATCTGATTTTAGTTTGAAGGGTTATTTTAGATTAGTAATTTGTAAGCATAACATTTCCACCCATTTTTGCAAGAGATACGTGAGAGTGGGTTGAGAAAACATATGATTAGGCCACCATGACTAGTGTTGTAGCATCATATTGTGGGAAAAATATTCTTCCTGACCATGTCAGTAATTAGACCAAAAAATTGATTACATGGCCCACTGTCCAGGTATGGCTAGGTTATGACTCTATAAATATTCCATGACTTCACAATTTCTATTATCAAATTATGCATGAGCCAGTGTTTAAAAGAATCATGTAACTTCAGTTATATGCTTTTTCCAAATTGTTGAAAACTACATGTTTTTCTCAAATGGTAGTTTACATGTATTTTTTTTAATTTAGCAAAATCGCATATTCCAATTTTCAAATATCACTAATAAAACACACATGCAAAGAATGGATAGAAACATGCCCATGTAAATTTCAGTAAAAACAATTCGTTTGAGATGTCTTACATACCTACATAGTTGACCCACAGTACATTTTATTCTTCTAAGAAGTGCAATGGACTTCCCCTTGCAATAGTCACCATAGGTGGTTTCTTGGCAGATCAACCCAAAAAAACAGTTATAGAGTGGAGAAAACTGAATGAACATATCAGTATTGAGCTGGAGATGAATCCAAAGTTTGAGGCCATGAAAACAGTTCTTATGAAAAGTTATGATGGCCTACCCTATTACCTTAAGTCTTGCTTTCTGTACTTTTCTATCTTCCCTGAAGACCGCAATGTTAGCCGGAGACGTTTGGTTTACCGATGGATTGCGGAAGGTTACGCCATAGACAGATCTGTGGCAGATAGGTACTTCATGGAGCTCGTAGAGAGAAGCATGATATTACCAACTCAACAATCATTTTGCAGCCTACAAGGAATCGACTCATGCTAGCTACATGACCTAATCCGCACTAGTGCAGAACCGGGCATTAGCATCGGTTCGTAAGGCCCTGTAGTGCCAGTTATGTAACCGGCACTAATTTGTGGTCACTAAAGCCCCCCCCCCTTTAGTACCGGTTCAGCACGAACCGGTGCTAAAGGGCAACCACGTGGCACGAGCCAGCTCCGGGGGCCTGGAGCCCTTTAGTACCGGTTGGTAATACCAACCGGTACTATAAGGTTTGGGGTTTTTTTAGTTTTATAATTTCTTTTTCATTTAATTTTGTGTTTCCATTTTAATTCTTTTTCGTTTGCTGGTATTTTACGATACTACACATTGTACACGTTATGCATATATATATATATATATAAATAGAATTTCTAGTAGAACCAATCATGCATATATATATCATCAATGTCTCACAAACCACCATATTAATTAATTCACACATACACACATGTATAGCTATATACAATTTCTCCTACATATGAATGTTGCCTTCGGAGCCAGTGGCATTAGCCTAATTAGTGCCTTTGGTGCCTTCGGGCGGTAGCGGGTAATAGTATTCTCCCTTCGGATTTATGACCTGGTCTAGCAAAAATCCCGTTATTTCCTCTTGAAGTGCTTCTACGCGCTCCATTTCTATGAGCTTCTCCCGCACCTCTTTGAACTGTTAAGAAGGAGATCAATATGCATGTGTATTAGTTGTGTGACTAGATATCGATAATGGTATAAAAATTATGAATAGTGTTCTGACAAGCGTACCCATTCCTGTCTTTGAGATCTGCTCCTTTCGGACGCCATCATACGAATGTTCTCGCAAACGCAGAATGCACACAGATCAGTCCCCTGCGACTGCTTCAGGGCCTTTACGAGAATGGAATTTGATTAGATAAAAATTAATCAAGCATGATAATTAAAGAGATAGCAGCTAGCTAGCTAGAGCTATAGTACTACTTAATTGCTTACCTTGGGTCGAAATCATTTAAGCTTTTTCTTCCATTCGCCGGGCGTGACGGCGATGAACCTTGTCCAAGCCCTGCCCGCCGACAAAGAAAATGAATAAAGGGGTTATTAAATAGTTCATATCATGAAATGACGAATGAAATAGGCCGAGATATATAGTTAATAATGATTGAAATTACCTGTTGACTATCCCATACAAGATGTTATAGTCAGTTTTTTCTGAGATTAGTGAGTCCAGTACTTCAATTGTTCCGGCGTCAACTTTAATGATACACAAGACCCAGTGAAATCTGCATGCACACACGTTTGCATGTCTTAATTAAGCGGGTATATGTAAGCAAAAACATGTAGCTAGCTAGTAGGCAAAAACAGAGAATTTGTAGTACAAGACAGTGTGACTCACTGAAAGTTGTAAGGAAGTAGTATATCTTCTTTGTATTTGAGGCGCTTCAAGAACTCTAGCATGCTGTCCTCTACTTCCTTTGCATAACGTTGATTCATCTTCCATAAATATTCATTAACGGTGTTTGGGTCAATGAACCCAATGCCAAAGCGTCCACCTTTTCTCATTTCATATATCTTCATCCTGCATAATACCACAGAAAAGAATATAGTGAGGATAATTACAGGTAATGATTGATCAAAAGGATCACTACAGCTAGCTTGAGACTTAAATTATAGAAAGAAATCACTTACAGACAATAGCAACTGACGATAGATTTGTCGAGTGCGTCTTGATTGTATAACTGAAATAGTTCTGAATACTCAACGGACAAAGCTTTCTCATGGTAGTAATGGTCCTGCTTGACATTCACCATGAGGGACAATCGATCAGAAATCTTGGTAATGTTCATGTACCATTGATGCAATTCATATATTCTCGTTGGGAGGTTCTTGACCTTGTCTGGCGCGACCAAAGGTTGGCCCCGGACATATTTCCATTTTACTTCATCCTCTCTAAGCAAAGGCATGGGCTCGATCTTGAGGAGTTGTCCAACAGTGATGTTGAGAACTTCAACCTGCATTATATGCTCCTCCGTTATTACCACATTGCCCACCTCGGGAACATCCACTGTTTGCCCACAATAATATTGGGCGCGCGTACTGTCACCTGTTGTTGGCACAACAAGCGACGGGATCGATTGCGCCGCCTGTTCTCCCAGCTGGGGAATGGTTTTCCCGCATTTTTTGGCAGCTGCTTCTTGTTTGCTCGATCCCGATGTAGACGTGCTCGCCTCCCTTTGTAGACGTGCTCGATTTAACTTCCTAATGTGGCGCTCATAGTCTATGTCAACAGGCTTGGGAGCTGGTGGTTGAGCCATACGAATGAAGTGGTCAATCTTTTCCTCGGGCACTTTCTCCCTTGGAGGTGGTGGCGGTTTCGGTGAAAATGGGCTTCCACCTCGGCCTTCGATATGGCTGTGATTTCCTCCTCGGACCTGTCATAAGACCTCTGCGGAAGAGGCTTGAGGCTTGGACCATATTTATATCGCTTGCCTCCGCCTGTACTTCCTGTACTACCTCGACTCGTACAGCTACGCACCATAGCTGCGGGGTGTCTCTTCTGCGATTGCTGAGGCGGCGGAGACGGCTGACGGGACTGAGTTGGACGAGGAGGAGTGGCCTGAGGTTGTGCCGGACTTGGAGGAGGAGTGGACGTCTGACGCTGTGGCGGACTTGGAGGAGGAGGATTGTCCTGACACTTTGCCGGACTTGGAGGAGGAGGAGTGGCCTGACACTTTGCCGGACTTGGAGGAGGAGGAGTGGCCTGACACGGGGTATCTACCTGCCAGCATTGCGTCGTCCGGGGCGGCCGAACCCACGCTGCTTCTCGGCATGGATGGGCCGGTGCTATCCAATGCTGGATCATCCGCTAGCTGCTGCAGCTGCTGAGACCCCCTTTGATGGGTAAGTGAGTCGATCTGCTCCTGCTGCCGCTGGAATTTGACTCCCAATTCCTCTTGACTTGCTTCTAGGCCTTGAAGGCGTTCATAGTCCCGCTTCCTCTGCTCCTCCTCCATCTTCCTCTTCTTCTCCTCCGCAATCTTCTTTCTCGCACGGGTTCTGTAGTCGGTGTTCCAGTCTGGAAACCCCTCATACCACGGAATAGCGCCCATGCCTCGTGTTCTTCCCAGGTGTTCAGGATTTCCCAGGGCACGCGTAAGCTCGTCGTTCTCTCTGTTGGGCTGGAACACCCCCGTTCGTGCCTCTTCTATTGCAACAAGTATCGCATCGTCGGCTCCCTTCAGACTTGCCCTCGTCGAAACATTGCATGTCTCCAGGTCCAACTCCCCCCCATGCGCATAGAACCAAGTCCTGACCCTGGGGGGCCAGCTCTTAGTAGCCGGAGTGACACTTGCATCCTCCATCTCTTTCTCAGACTTATCCCACTTAGGCATTGCCACCGCATAGCCACCTGGCCCCAGCTTATGGAACTTATCCTTTTTTTCGGCATTCTTCTTGTTTATTCTCGACCGTTCCTTAGCTAATTCCGAATCCTTGAATTTCATGAAATCGTCCCAATGATCACGTTGGTTCTCTAGTGTTCCCTTGAATACTGGAGTCTTCCTTCCTCCCTTGACGTACTTCTTCCATTCACGATTCTTGTGGTTCTTGAATGCAATCGCGATCATCCTAAGAGCAGCCTCCTTGACTTTCTGCACATCTACTTCTGTGAAATGATCTGGTAGGATGAAATGTTCCATGAGAGTATCCCAAAGCAGATCTTTTTGATTCTTGTCAACAAAAGTAACATCTGGACGTGGCTTTGCTGGCTCTCTCCATTCTTGAAGTTTGATCGGGAGTTGGTCCTTCACAAGAACTCCGCACTGACGAACGAACTTGTCCGCAATCTTCTTAGGCGCTAATGGTTTGCCAGTAGGGCTGCATGCCTCGATATTGTACTTTACGCCCGCCTTCAACTTTTTGTTCGGGCCTCGTTTCGTCATTTTGCCTGAAGATTTGCTCGATCCGGATGGCTAAAAGAACAAAGATCGATTCGTTAATATATCTTCAAGTCATTTAAAACATGGGATGATCACCAGATGCCTGCTTATATAAATATATATACCTCGCCGGTCTTTGTTGTTTCAGGATCAACATGTTCTTCGTCATCGTCATAATCGTAGTTCATGACTTCATCAATTTCGTCGTCGCGATCGAATATCATATCACCCTCTCCGGTGTTGTTTAGAAATTCGGAGCCGTCATAATCTTCTTCATTCTGATTATCATGTGGCCCGCGTATCATATCGAACATGGTCTGTTCTCCCTCTCTGTCGGTATTGTCTGCCATAGCTTTTGTTTAACTAATCCAAAAGAAATATAAAACAATTTAGTATTCAAATTACATCGTCTCGAATAATAGATATAATCTCGAATACATCATCTAGAATAATAGATATAATCTCGAATACATTGTCTCGAATAATATATAATATTGAATAGTACATCACTGGCTATTAGCTAATAAAGATCGAGTACTACAGAAGAATCTAGGACACTTGCGGTTCCTCCGGCGCGGGCGGTGGACACCCAAAGAGAAGGAACCCTCACAGGATCATAGCTGAAGTGAGATCCCCGAAGATACTGCCACGTATTGGAGAACCTGCCGCCCTCTAACGCAACCATGTAGCGATGGACGTGCTCGTCCTCCTCCCTGACACGGCGACATACCACCTCCGGCGGGGCCGGGTCCCTCCGCACCGAAACTGGCCCACGCGAACGCCACCAAACGAGATCAGGGTCGACGACGGGACCCGCGGCCGGGTTCCTCATCAAGCTGCGCGCCCCTCCAAGCAGCACCTCCCAGTGCCAGCCCGGTGGAGCCCAGTCCCGGACATGGGTCGGCTGGACGTCGTCGCGGACGGGTCGACGGCGAGGATGCGGGCCGGGCATATCGTCGACAACAAATACTATATGCCCGCAAAAAGTAACATTTTTTAAATGATTGGATTGTGATAACTAAAATTCTATATATATGCAAATTCTAACAATTTGACATTAATCTAATTCATCTAACTAAAACTAATTCTAAAATTTCCTGATTATATAACTAACATTTCCATAACAATTCTAATATTTATATAACTAAAAAACAGAAATATTGCTAACATTTCTATAAATATTTCTATAACTAAAAAATAGAAAACATTTATAACATTTCTATAAAACTAACATTTCTAATATTTATATAACTAAAAAACAGAATAATTTCTAACATTTCTATAACTAAAAAAAGAAAACATTTATAACAAACAAACTAATGTGTGTACTGTGTGTACTATGTGTGTGTGTGTGTAGTATTGTGTGTGTGTGGACATGGCGGCCGGGGCGAGCTCACCGGCGAGGCGACGACGGGGCGGCGACGAAGGGGCGGCGACGACGGGGCGGCGACGACGGGACGGGGCGGTGACGACGGGGCGGGGCGGCCGGGGCGACGGGACGGGGCGGCGACGACGGGGCGGGGCGGGGCGCGGCGACGGGGACGACGGGGACGACTGGGACGGGGACGGCTGGGGCGGCGACGTCGACGGGGGCGACGACGAGGGGCGGGGACGGACCGGGTCGGCGACGAGGGGCGGGGGCGGCGACGATCGGGGCAGGGCGGCGCGACGGGGGAGGAAACAGAGGGAAGAACAGAGGGAAACTGAATTTTTTCAAGTGTTGTATATATAGGATGAACCTTTAGTACCGGTTGGAGCCACCAACCGGTACTAAAGGTCTGTTTTGGCCAGGCCAAGCGGCGGGAAGCGACCCCCTTTAGTACCGGGTGGTGGCACAAACCGGTACTAAAGGCCCCCCCCCTTTAGTGCCAGTTTGTGCCACGACCCGGTACTAAAGAGGGTGCGCTGGCACAGGTGCGGTGCGGAAGTTTAGTCCCACCTTGCTAGTCGAGGGGCTACCGCACTGGTTTATAAGCCCCAGTGCAGTAGCTCTCTCGAGCTCCTCTCCTAATCAGGCCTACTGTGCCTACCTGTCCTCCTCGCCTCGTGGGCCTACTGGGCCTTCGTGGGCCTGCATCCTGGCCCAATGAAAGGTTGTGTCGCTTGTCGTATGCAGGCCGCTTTGGCCCAGTAGGCGGGCTTTTTTCGTTTTTTTTGCTTTATTTTTTTTGTTTTATTTATTTTTGAGTTGTTTTTTGCTGTATTTAGAGTTTCTTTGTGAATATTATTGCTTCAGGTACAAAAAATTACAAACTTTTTGTTAGTGCATGTAGATTTCAAATTTGAATAGTTTAAATTTTGAATTATTTAAAATTTGTGTGAATCACTAGTTTGTGAATAACTTAACTTTGAAAAAAGTTTTTTCAGTGATTCTTTTTTTTTATGTTTAATATTAGTGTGTTTTATCATTATATTCAATTTAGTAATGCTTAGGTTATTTAAAAAATGAAATGCCTTTGTAACAGTTCAGTTTTCATCGGAAACCCTGATACTTCGAAAGAGATTGTCCATTTTGTACACGAAGTGCATCTAGTTTTTGCCGTAACCCTCTCTACTTTCTTGCACATGCTATTTGTATGAAATTATGATACCATGCCAACTTTCAACCTTTTCTGAGTTCATTTGAATTGCTTTTCAATTTCAGGGTCATTTAGCTGGAAAAAAAATCAGTAAATGCATGAAAAGAATTTGTTTGCACATAAAATTTCTTCGCGTTTCAAATGTCAAAACACATAACTACCCTAACTATTACAGACATTCCCTCCTAGGTGTGAAACACAGAAGAAAGTGATGATAGTGAAGCCGATCACATCCCAGATCTTTGGGTGTGAAACTGTTTCTTCGCGTGTGTCCCTTTGCGCCGTAACCATGGAAAATCTTCATCATTTAACGGGATGCTCGGGTCAATATTCACTGTGAATGGAGCAATTTCATCAAACTTTTCATAATCTTCTGACTTGTCTGTCTTGTCATCCACTCCCATGATGTTTCTCTTCCTAGAAAGAACTATGTGCCGCTTTGGCTCATCGTACGATGCATTCGCTTCCTTATCTTTTCTTTTTCTTGGCTTGGTAGACATGTCCTTCACATAGAAAACCTGTGCGACATCATTGGCTAGAATGAATGGTTCGTCTGCATACGCAAGATTGTTGAGATCCAATATTGTCATTCCGTACTGCGGGTCTTCCGTTACCCCGCCTCGTGTCATATTGACCCATTTGCACCGAAACAAAGGGACCTTTAAACCACGTCGATAGTCAAGTTCCCATATGTCTTGTATATAACCATAATATGTTTCCTTTCCCGTCTTGGTTTCTGCATCAAAGCGGACACCACTGTTTTGGTTGGTGCTCTTCTTATCTTGGGCGATCGTGTAAAATGTATTACCATTTATCTCGTACCCTTTGAAAGTCATTATATTCGAAGATGGTAACTGGGACAGCAAGTACAGGTCATCTTCAATAGAGGTGCCATGCATGGTACGTGTCTGCAACCAGTTGGCGAAACTCCTGGTTTGTTCACGTGTAATCCAGTCATCAGACCGCTCCGGGTGTTTGGAGCGTAGCAAATTCTTGTGTTCATCCATATACGGAGCCACCAAGGTGGAATTCTGTAGAACTATGTAGTGTGCTTCAGTGAGAGAATGTCCGTCCATACATATTATTTGTTCCCCTCCTAGCGTGCCTTTTCCATCCAGTCTGCCCTTATGCCGCGATTCAGGAACACCAATCGGCTTAAGGTCAAGAATAAAATCAATACAAAACTCAATGACCTCCTCATTTTGATGGCCCTTGGAGATGCTTCCTTCTGGCCTAGCACGGTTATGAACATATTTCTTTAAGACACCCATGAACCTCTCAAAGGGGAACATATTGTGTAGAAATACAGGACCCAAAATGTTAATCTCTTCGCATAGGTGAACTAGGACGTGCGTCATGATGTTGAAGAAGGATGGTGGGAACACCAACTCGAAACTGACAAGACATTGCACCAAATCATTCTGTAACCTTGGTATGATTTCTGGATCGATTACCTTCTGAGAGATTGCATTGAGAAATGCACATAGCTTCACAATGGCTAATCGAACATTTTCCGGTAGAAGCCCCCTCAATGCAACCGGAAGCAGTTACGTCATAATCACGTGGCAGTCATGAGACTTTAGGTTCTGGAACTTTTTCTCTGCCATGTTTATTATTCCCTTTATATTCAACGAGAAGCCAGACGGTACCTTAATACTGAGCAGGCATTCAAAGAAGATTATACAAACATAGAGTCACAGGCCAGGTTCTATGGTTGCTGCTCTGCTCCCCAAAAGGATTAATGCCATATGCGCTTAGACCAAACCATACGCTCCTTGCGTCATCTGCAAACTCCTTCCCGTACTTTCTTTCGATTTTTCTCCACTGCGACCCGTCAGCGGGTACTCTCAACTTTCAGTCTTTCTTACGGTCTTCTCTGTGCCATCGCATCGCCTTGGCATGCTCTTTGTTTTGGAACAAACGTTTCAACCGTGGTATTATAGGAGAATACCACATCACCTTGGCAGAAATCTTCTTCCTGTGGCGCTCGCCCTCGACATCACCAGGCTCATCGCGGCTGATCTTATAGCGCAATGCACCACATACCGGGCAAGCGTTCAAATCCTCGTACTCACCGCGGTAGAGGATGCAATCATTAGGGCATGCATGTATCTTCTGGACCTCTAACCCTAGAGGGCAGACAGCCTTCTTTGCTTCGTACGTACTCTCGGGCAATTAGTTGTCCTTTGGAAGCATATCCTTTATCATTACCAGCAACTTTCCAAATCCCTTGTCAGATACACCATTCTCTGCCTTCCATTGCAGCAATTATAGTGTGGTGCCCAGCTTTTTCTTGTCACCTACGCAATTCGGGTACAACAATTTTTTGTGATCCTCTAACATGCGCCTGCAACTTCTTCTTCTCCAAATCACTTGCGCAGTTTCTCTTTGCATCGGCAATGGCCCAACCTAGATCATCAACGGGCTCATCTGATGCCTCTTCTTCAGCTTCTTCCCGCATTGCCGGCTCAGCTTTTTCCCGCATTACCGGCTCAGCTTTGTATCATCGTATTCAGGGAACCCATGGCCAGGATAGCTGTCGTCGTCCTCTTCTTCTTCATTGTCTTCCATCATAACCCCTCTTTCTCCGTGCTTGGTCCAAACATTATAGTGGGGCATGAAACCGGACTCAAACAGGTGGACGTGAATGGTTCTTGACGTCGAGTAATTGTGACCATTCTTAAAGCCAGCACATGGACAAGGCATAAAACCATCCGCCCATTTGTTTGCCTCAGCCGCAAGCTGAAAAGTATGCACACCCTCAACGAACTGGGGAGAGCATCGGTCATCATACATCCATTGCCGGCTCATCTTCATTACACAACACCGAATAGACCAAATTAATACAAGTTCATACATAAAGTTCATACAACACTTAAATGCAACAAACAAATAACTCTCTAGCTAAAGCATTTAGATGCAACAACAAATGCGATCAAGATCGCAACTAAGGTAACAATTGATCCAACAGCATAATGATACCAAGCCTCACTATCGATGGCATATTTTCTAATCTTTCTATTCTTCAAGCGCATTTTCTCCATCTTGATTTTGTGATCATCGACGACATCGGCAACATGCAACTCCAATTCCATCTTCTCCCCCTCAATTCTTTTCAATTTTTCTTTCAAGTGCTCGTTTTCTCTGTCAACTAAATTTAACCTCTCGACAATAGGGTCGATTGGAATTTCCGGTTCACATACCTCCTAGATAAAAATATCTATGTCAACTTGATGGGCATAATTTGTCATAAACACGAAATGCAACTAATAGTTTTAAAAGAGAATATACCACATCCGAATCATAACAAGGACGAGGGCCGACGGGGACGGATATTAAAACCATGGCACTATGTATAACAAACAACGTACGGGTAAGATAATTATTACATGATTAACTATATATCCAAATCACAGAAACATCAATTTTTTATATAAAATTTCATGAACAAGAGGCTCACCACAAGGTGGTGCCGGCGACGGGACGGTGCGGGCGATCGACCGGTGGTTACGACGGAGATTTAGAAGGCACTAAGTAAACCACACCTACATATTCAAACTAAGTGTTATTTTTGACCTCAAATTGCATATAAATCAAATACTAGCACATATATATATTTCCTCCCAAATTACTAAACTCACAAATTAGTAACTATATAAAGCATTGCAAGAGCTAATCTAGTAATGAGAGATGAAAGGACAAAGTTGTTAACCTTTGTGATCACTTGAATGGATGGGGGCCTTCAAATCTTGACAAATTTTGGGCAAAATATGTGATGAGCTCGAGGGGAGAAGAGGAAGAACAGAGAGGAGAGGAGAGGGGAAAGGGGGAAGAACAGAGCGAGCTGGACGAAGGGTTTATATGCAGGAGGACCTTTAGTACCGGTTCGTGCCACGAACCGGTACTAAAGGTGCTGGAGGGGGCCCAGACTGACAACATCCTGCCACCACCCTCATTAGTACCGGTTCGTGGCACGAACCGGTGCTAAAGGTTAGCCACGAACCGGTACTAATGAGAGCGGCCCGGCTAGCCGTTGGAACCGGCACTAATGTATACATTAGTGCCGGCTCGAATACAAACCGGCACTAATGTGCTGCACGTTTGACCCTTTTTCTACTAGTGCCGTGATATCAGCATTGCAAAGTCAATGGAAGAAAATCTTGTTTTCAGGCTGGAGGAAGGGTGCAGTTCGAACACCCATGGTGCAGTGCGTCACCTTTCCATAAGCAGCAGTTGGAAGGGAGATGAGTGTGAGTTTGAGAGCACAGTGGAGCTTTCCCGTGTACGGTCATTGACGGTGTTTGGTGATTGGAAGCCGTTTTACATTTCTGGCAAGATGAGGTTTCTTCGTGTACTGGACCTAGAAGGAACGAAGGGTCTAGCTAATCATCATCTTAAGCACATCGGGAAGCATCTTCATCTGAAATACCTCTCTCTAAGAGGGTGTGAGAACATCTTGTCCTTGCCAAATTCTGTGGGTAGACACTAGACATCAAAGGGACATTTATAGCTAAGCTACCCAAAACCATCATTAAGCTTAGTAAGCTATGCTATCTCCACGCTGGTAACGGATCCACAGGTGCAGAAGAGACAAATTGGTCAGCAAAGTGTCAATTTTTGGGTCTGATAAAGGGTTTATGTCTAATTTGTTGCTTACGCGAGAACTTGTTAAAGGATGACTTCGATAGGTGTGATGCAGCTGCTGTTTACTGCATAATGTACCTTTTTATCAGTGCGGTCATAGATGATTGTGGTGTTAAGGTGCCAAGAGGGATCAGAAAAATGAAAGCTCTGCGTACACTGCGTTATGTGCACCTTGATTGGGGAAATGCCGTTATAAAAGAGATAAGAGGTCTCACCAGCCTGCGGAAGCTTGGAGTAGTCGGTATCAACAAGAAAAATGGTACGGGGTTCTGTTCAGCCATTTCCAGTCTCAGCCGCCTTGAATCGCTGTCAGTGCTGTCAGGTGATGGCTTAATTGGCTGTTTGGATGGCATGACCACAGCTCCGGAAAACCTACAGAGCCTCAAGCTGTCTGGCAAACTGGAAAAGTTGCCAGAATGGATCATGGGGCTCCAGAATCTCGTGAAGCTGAAGCTACAGTTCACCAGTCTCTCATGCAACCGTGAAGCCATGGAGGCCCTTGGGAAGCTGCCAAACCTATGCATTCTGGGTTTGTGCGAGAGCGACTCTAAGATAGATGTACTCCAGTTCAAGAGTGGCCTTTTCAAAAAGCTCACAGTACTGGATCTTTTGTATGTAAAAATGGAAATCAGATTAGTGGAGTTTGAAGAAGAATCAGTGCCTAATCTTGAGATGCTGATCCTTCGCCTCCAAGGTACTGAAACTGCCTTCTCTGGGGTAGAACTTCTGCAAAGCATCAAGGAGGTACAGCTCCGTGTTGAGTTTCCCTGGCATTCACCGAAACACCCACAAGGTATGGAATTCAAAGAATGGCATGAAGAAGAAGAAAAGAAAATGAAACTCGTGAAAGACAAAGTCAGCGAGGAGTTGCGGATACATCTTGATAGGAATACAAATCGGCCTGTCTTGAAGGTGGAATGAGCTCCAGAAACCTGGGGCTGAAACTGTTCTGCAGCTGTTAAGAGGTACCTTTTGTTTTCTGCTTTTGGGGCTCTTTGATTTTCTGAAGAATGAATAACCACTGCAATGTACGATGCTCTGGCCATTCATTGCAGTGGTTATTATGTTCTGGCCAATAAGGCGGCAGTAATGTCTTTCGAAATTGTAAACTTTGTGGGTTTAATGTGGAAACCTCGTCAGGCATGTTGCATCATATGCAATGCTTGCAATCCTTTTCTTCTTCTCTCGAGTGATCAATGTCGGCTGCGCAGATATCTGTCTTTCATCTGTCAGCAGAATAATGTCACCACATATAATATCACAAAACGCAAGCAAGAGAAAGAGGACTTCAAGTTCCAGATGTTTTTTCATTCGATGAACAAGTTCTAGATGTTGTCGTGACATGTGAGGTTACCATTTCTTCAGAAGGATGCTTCCATTTGTGCTTTGTACTCTGTAGATCTATGGATGTAGCTCTACCAACTGTATCATTGCTGAAGCTTCCTGTTCTAGATGGTGTTCGTTGGGTTATCATTTCCCTTCCATTTCCCAGGAGGAGGACGTTTATGTTAGATGTGTATAGTCCCCTTTTCGGTATATCCCCATTGTATAAGGGGCTTTCTGCACTTTGACACACATGTATATGTAATGGCCTTTGGCCCTCAGGAAATACTAGTTGCTCACTTATCCAACATGGTATCAGATGCTAGGTTAGCTCCTCTCTCTCTCGCACGCCGCAACTCCGTGCGCTCCCCACCTAGCTTCTCTCGAATCCTGCCGTTCCAGCTCATCCCGTCGCTGTTCTGGCCGGATCCGGCGCCGGAGCGAGCCCCGCCCGCTCGTCCTGCTTCAAATCGAGCTCGTTCCTCTCGAGTGCGGCTGGATCCGGCGCTCGTTCTTCTCGATCCAGGCCAGGTAGCCGGCCCCTCCTTTGGGTCGTGCGGTGCCCGGTCACCCGCCCTCGAGCGCGGCCGCCTCGCCCGCTCGTTCCTATCGAACGCGGCTGGATCCGGCGCCGCTCACTGGTCCTCCGCTCGCTGGTTCCTCTCGAACCAGCTCGAGCCCGCCCCGCCCGCTCGTTTCCTCTCGAGACAGGCCTTGGGTCGTGCGGTGCCAGGCCATTCGCCCTGGAACCAGATCCCATTCGCCCTCGCGCTCCTGATCGAGCGGGGCTGCCTTGTTCGTCCTCCAGCCCGATCCAGGGCATCTCCAGTGCGTTGACCAAAAAAAAAAGCAGAGGCTGAACAGAGCAAGCAAAAGAAGACCTTGCTATGTCTTCTTCGGGCTATGTCGCTGTTCCGCGGTGTTCGGTGATCTTTGATGGCACCAACTATGCTGAGTTTGTTGGCTTCATGCGCATTCATATGCGTGGTCTTCTACTATGGGGTGTTCTTTCTGGCGAGGTCCCCTGTCCGCCATGCCCTGTTGCGCCCGTGGCCCCAATCTCACCGGTGCCGTCGGTCCTTGCTAAAGATGCTTCTCAGGCTGACCGGGATGCTGCCAAGGCTCTGGATGATGCTGCTGTTGATGCTTATGATCAGCAAGTATCCGCTTATTCCGATGCTCTCTCTGTGTACCGGGATGATCTCTCTGCTTACACTCAGTGGTGCAATGATGATGCTCGAGCTGCTGTTGTTCTCACTGCCAGTGTCCTTCCTCAGTTTGCTTCTGAGTTCATGGGACTTGGCAGTATTGCAGCGATGTGGTCTTATCTCTGTTAGCGCTATCAGCCCTCTGGTGATGCTCTCTACCTATCTGTAGTGCGCCAGGAGCACGCACTCCAACAAGGTGATTCTTCTATTGATGAGTTCTATTCACAGTGCTCTGCCATCTGGCGTCAGCTTGACTCTCTTCGGACAGTTGTTTGTGGAACCTGTCATTGCTATCAGATTACTCAGTCTGATCTGGACTTTCAGCGGGTCCATGAGTTCTTATCTCGTCTCCGGTCTGAGTTTGAGCCTCGCCGTGCTCACTTGCTTGCTCGTGGTCGCGTTCCTATCTCCGAGATACTCGATGAGCTTCGTGCTGAGGAGACCCGCCTTCGCTCTGCTGGGCTGCTTCTGGTTCCGTCAGTTATGGCTGCCCGGGCCCCTGTGTCGTCTGCTCGCCTCACTGCTCCGCCGCTCCTGCCTACTCCGCCAGGGGGGGTGAGCCGTCCTCCTTATGCTGAGAAGGGCACGTCGCGCCGTGACACCGTCTGCGGTTACTGCTCCTGGTCAGGTCACCCAGAGTCTGATTGTCGTCAGAACAAGCGAGATCAGAGGCGCTCCTCCTCCAGTGGGACTCCCGTGTCTTCCTCGACTCCGTCACTCACCGACCAGGATATTGTTCGCCTCAAGCGTCTTCTTGCTTCCTCAGGCTCCTCGTCGACTGTTGCTGCTGTGACTACATCCTCTTCCTCACCACCACCGGCATCTACACAGTCAGGTACATCTCCGTGGGTTCTGGATTCTGGAGCCTCCTTTCATATGTCTTCTGATTCTTCTGAGTTGTCCTCTCTCCGACCTCTTGATTCACCTGTTAATGTTCTTACTGCCGATGGCACATCTCTTCCTGTTGCTAGTCGTGGTATTTTTTCCACTCCGTCATTTTCTATTCCGAGTGTTTCTCATGTTCCTCGTCTTACCATGAATCTTTTTCCGCTGCCCAACTTACTGATTCTGGTTGTCGTGTCATTCTTGATACCGACTCTTTCTCCATTCAGGATCGCCGCACCAAGGCTTTGGTTGGTGCTGGCCCTCGGCGCCGTGAGTCATAGGGCCTTTGGGAGGTTGACTGGATTCATGTTCCTTCCGCTGCCACCACTTCTGCCAGTTCTCATGCTCTTGCTGCCTCTTCGTCTGCGTCCTTCCAGCAGTGGCATCATCGACTTGGTCACTTCTGTGGCTCTCGCTTGTCTTCCTTAGTTCGTCAGGGCCTCTTAGGGTCTGTATCTGGAGATGTCTCCTTACATTGTAATGGTTGCAGACTTGGCAAACAGACTCAGTTACCTTATCCTACTAGTGAGTCTGTATCTCAGTGTCCTTTTGACTTAGTTCATTCTGATGTCTGGGGTCCTACTCCCTTTGATTCGAAAGGTGGTCATCGCTGCTATGTTTTGTTTATTGATGATTTCTCTCGCTACACTTGGCTCTACTTCATGAAATCTCGTAGCGAGGTTCTCCCTATATACAAACGTTTTGCTGCCATGGTTCACACCCAGTTTGCCACGCCCATTCGTTCTTTTCATGCTGACTCCGCTGGAGAGTATATCTCTCAGCTGTTGCGTGATTTTCTCGCGGAACAGGGTACTCTTGTCCAGTTCTCCTGTCCTGGAGCTCATGCTTAGAATGGCGTTGCCGAGCGAAAACATCGTCATTTTCTTGAGATGGCTCGCGCGCTGATGATTCCTGCTTCCCTTCCACCCCATTTTTGGGCTGAGGCCGTTTCCGCATCCACCTATCTCATCAACATTCAGCCATCGACTGCTCTGCAGGGTGGCATTCCTATGGAGTGTCTCACTGGTCGCTCTCCTGACTACTCGGCTCTTCGTATGTTTGGATGCGTGTGCTATGTTCTTCTTGCCCCCAGAGAACGTACCAAACTGACTGCTCAGTCGGTTGAGTGTGTTTTCCTTGGCTACAGTGATGAGCACAAGGGATATCGATGTTGGGATCCTGTGGGTCGTCACTTGCGCATCTCGCGTGATGTGACTTTTGACGAGTCTCGTTCTTACTACCCACGTTCTTCTTCCTCGAGTCTCTCTGTGGATGACCTTTCTTTCCTTCTACTTCCTGATACATCCGGCTATGTGCCTCATGTGTCATCTCTTCCTCTGGCACCTCTCATCCCTTCTCATTCATCACCGACTCCGTCTTCTCCATCCTCCTCCTCCACTTCTCCACCAGCATCTCCCGTCCGTCGCCCTCTCTCACCATTTCCTCTCCACTATACTCGCCGATCTCGTACTGAGGATGCCTCCTCTGATGAGCCTTCCACCTCTGGTGCACCTCCTCTCACGCCTCCCCCGGTTCACAACCTCTGTGCTCGGCCTCGCCCCCCCCCCCCCGCCTGATCGCTACTCCCCTGATCGGTACGGTCTCTCTGTTCTTGCTGAGCCCACTTCTTATCAAACTGCCATGACTCAGCCTGAATGGCAGCTTGCGATGGCTGAAGAGCTTGCTGCTCTTGAGCGCTCTGGCACATGGGATCTGGTTCCCCTTCCTTCCGGTATCCGTCCCATCACCCGCAAGTGGGTCTACAAGATTAAGACTCGCTCCGATGGATCTCTTGAGTGCTACAAAGCTCGTCTTGTGGCCCGTGGTTTTCAGCAGGAGCAGGGGCGTGATTATGATGAGACGTTCGCTCCTGTGGCCCACATGACCACTGTCCGCACTCTTCTTGCCGTGGCTTCTGTTCGTCAGTGGTCTATCTCTCAACTTGATGTTCAGAACGCTTTTCTCAATGGCGAGTTGCGTGAGCAGGTTTACATGCAGCCACCACCAGGGTACTATGCTCCTGATGGTATGGTCTGTAGACTTCGCCGCTCCCTCTATGGTCTCAAATAGGCCCCTCACGCCTGGTTTGAGCGCTTTGCCTCTGTGGTGACTGCGGCTGGCTTCTTGCCCAGTGATCATGATCCTACGTTGTTTGTTCACACGTCTCCTCGTGGTCGGACTCTTCTCCTTCTCTATGTTGATGACATGATCATCACTGGTGACGACTCTGAGTACATTGCCTTTGTTAAGGCTCGCCTTCACGATCAGTTTCTTATGACTGATCTTGGTCCACTTCGCTACTTTCTTGGGATTGAGATCTCCTCGACCTCTGATGGCTTCTATATCTCCCAAGAAAAATATATTCAGGATCTTCTTACTCGCACTGCTCTTGGTGATGAGTGCACGGTTGTGACTCCCATGGAGCTCAACGTTCGGCTTCATGCCACCGATGGTGACCCTCTTCCTAATCCCACTCGCTATCGTCATCTTGTTGGCAGTCTTGTCTATCTTGTTGTTACGCGTCCTGACATCTCCTATCATGTCCATATCTTGAGTCAGTTTGTTTCAGCCCCCACCTTTGTCCACTATAGTCATCTCCTCCGTGTTCTACGATATCTTCGTGGCACGATCTCTCAACGCCTCTTCTTTCCTCGCTCCAGCTCTCTTGAGCTCCAGGCCTACTCTAACACTACCTGGGCTAGTGATCCCTCTGATCGACGCTCGCTGTCTGCTTATTGTGTCTTTCTTGGTGGCTCTCTTATTGCCTGGAAGACAAAGAAACAGACTGCAGTTTCTCGCTCGAGTACAGAGGATGAGTTGCACGCCATGGCGATGTTGACTGCTGAGGTGATCTGGTTACGGTGGTTACTTGAGGATTTTGGTGTGTCTGCTACTACCTCGACTCCCTTATTGTCGGACAGTACTGGCGCTATCAGTATTGCGCGTGATCCGGTGAAGCATGAGCTCACCAAGCACATCGGTGTGGATGCCCACTTTGTGCGTGCTGCTGTGCAGGATCAGACTCTCGCTCTTCACTATTTGCCCTCTGAGTTACAGTTCGCGGACTTCTTCACCAAGGCACAGACTCGAGCGCAGCACGGCTTTTTCCTCTCCAAACTCAGTGTTGTTGATCCACCATGAGTTTGAGGGGGGGTGTTAGATGTGTATAGTCCCCTTTTCGGTATATCCCCATTGTATAAGGGGTTTTCTGCACTTTGACACACATGTATATTTAATGGCCTTTGGCCCTCAGGAAATACTAGTTGCTCACTTATCCAACAGTTTACATATCTTCTTATAGCTGGCTCGTACCCGTAAGTTGTATGTGTACGCATGCCTGTACTCAGCAAATGTTAAACTACAGACTTTATGAATCTATGCTTGATTTTTCGGAAGCTATAAAAAATTCTGAGCACCTTGAATATTTGGAGTCCAATAGAATGCTTGGGTTGAACAACAAAAGCAGACAGATTTTTCTAGCCCCGTCTGTTCAGCAATTTTAACATTCCACTGAAGGTGTTGTGCTTGATTTCAGGATGTTTTTACGACTTTTTGAGTCTGGTTGTGGTGTTTGCAGTAACGCTGAAATTATAAATTTGGGAGTTCTTTCATAAAGGTGTGTGCATTTTACATTATTCAAGTCTGGTGGTGTTCCCCATGTGTACTTCAAACAGAGGATGCATCTTTATAGCTCTGTTTGTGCTAAAATTGTAAGAGCCCAGTAATTGGAATATTAGTTTGTATCAGATAATTTTCAGATTATTTTGAGCACCTTCAAATTTTCAAGTTAAGTCTGTATTTCCAAGGTGTACAACAAACAATAGATGCAAGTTCGAGCACTATTAATTCTTATTGAACTGTAAATTTTGTTTCTATTATGTTGGTAGTCCCTCCAATCCAAAAAGTGTCGCAGAAGTTTGAACTAAGGTTGGCTCAATCTTAGTTCAAAGCTGCGACACTTATTAGTTCGAGCTCTACTAATTATCTGTAGTGGTTTTTCTTTTTTTGTTTATTTCCTCTTTCTTTTTAATATGTGTTCTTTACTAATGTTTTTAATTCAAAAATTGCAAAAAAAAATTCAAAAATCGCTAGAAATGATGACTTATTTTTTGCTTTTTTCAATAAATTTTTCTCATTCTCAAGAAATGATTGAAGTTTCAAAAATTGTTCACAATAACAAAAAAAATCAGTATTCCAGAATTTTCACGATTTGTCAATTTTGAGAACATTTTTTGAATTCATGAATATTTTTTTAAATTCACAACATGTTTTGAATTTGTGAAAAAGTTTCGAGTACATGAACATTTTTTCTAAATCCACAGCCATTAATACAAATCCTTGAACAATTTTTGAATTTACAAAAAAAATTAGAATCAACAAGGAGTTTTGGAATCCACAAAATGAATTTAAATACATGAACATTTTGAACTCATGAACACTTTTTTGAATTTGTGAACATTTTTCTTAATCCACGTGTATGTTTTCAATTCGGAGAATATTTTCATAATTCTTGAGATTTTTTCAAATTCATGAGCATTTCTTGAAAAACGTAAACATTTTTCATGTTCATGATTTTATTTGTTTCACATATTTTTTAAAAGTTGGGAAAATTGTCTGTAGTTTGTTGTGAAAACAAAACAGAAGGAAAAACCCACAAGTCAAAGCTACGCTACACTATGGGAGTTAGCGATGGAATTGTATGCGGTGCACCCGCACTTGTGGTGCTACCGTTACACCGGATACCATAGGATATTTTAAAAATTCTGGAAAAAATTCTAGCATGTTAACACAACATCAATGTATGATGTCACAAAATTTCGTATAAAAGTTTGTAGTATTTTTTTAGATTAAAAAATGAAAAATTTAACATCACTGTGATAATGGGCCAAATCTAAAGCCCAAATTATTGTTGTGTACTATTCAATGTTGAATTTATCATTTTTTTGAGTTATGTTTCGAATTTTGAGTTGAAATTTTATGACAACGTACATTGATGTTGTGTGAGTGTGCTAATTTTTTTTTGAATTTTTTAAACATTTTAAAAGCACAATGTGAGTCCGGTGCACCGGTAGCACCACAAGCGACCAGATATTTTCCAGTTAGCTATGTGAGCCAGGCCGTAATGGGCCGGTGGTCGGGGCCTCCGCTCTTGCTCATGTCCGTTGTTTCGACAAAGATCAAGTGACATCCAAACGGCATGTCACCGTGTGCCTTGCAGCCTCCAATCCACCGCCCAGCCAGAATCCAACGCACCACAGCTTCCCAAGGCAAAAACATTCAGACTTCATAGTTTTCAGCCTAGACGCTCTGAAACTTCATAGTTTTGAACTTTATATGATACAGATACAAATCTTTTAGTCATTCAACAGTACAAACAAGTGTTTTGAACAAAACACAATACAAACATCAACCTTTTAGTCCGGAAACAGTGCAAGCAACAGTCAAAATACTGTTTGCACTCAGATTCACAAGAAATTCAGTTTTGAACAATACAAAATATAAACATCAGCCTTTTAGTCCGGAAACAGTACAAACAACAGTCAAATATATTGTTTACATTCATATTCATAAAAAATTTCAGACATGCCATTCATCACTATTTAGATTCAGACAACCCACTTCATCACAAGTAATTCAGAAGTAAATGGTTTGAAGTTTCAGTACCACTTTCTAGTGAATTCAGTGAGCTCTTAACAACCATTTAGTGCCATTTGATTTGTACACTTAGGCCCCAAAAGACGAGTATAGTTAGCCCAAAATACTATACTTAACTATGTCCAAAATACTTCTAGCGAGCTTGCAAATGAAAAGTATAGTAATTAGTTTACAAATGAAGAATAAAGACATATCATGTACCAATTGCAACATACATTTTCTCCCGTTTTGGTCGGCGCGGTAGATTTCAATGGTATACGCTTCCTCTTGAGTAACTTATCAAGCCAAGTTTTCTTTCTCCTTAATTTTGTTGTCGGAACCTCTTTTTTCTTCAGTTGTGCAGCTCTAAACAATTCATCTATTTGCTGCACATTTGGGTCAACATTCTCTTTGTCTTTATATGGTTCATCCATAGCACTAGTGGCATTGAGTATTTCCTGTATGCTAGGCGCAACGGAGGCAAGTGCATTGGCCAATAGCAAACAACACTGTGGGGAGCTGGCTGCTCTATGTGCCACATTGTGAAATTGATGAGACAAATCCCTGTATCGAAGTTGAGCTTCAAGTTTTGGATTTTCTACCACTTTCCTTCCTTCCTTATCTTGTATACTTCCATTGCGAGCTTCTCTAGTCCATCTCTTTAAGACATAATGTGTCGGCAATGTCTTTATATTCATCAAATCAAGGACTTTTAGACCATGTCCACCTAATATTCCCGTCCTATTGAACATTCCACAACTACATGAAACCCCAAATACACCGCGCGAGATAGCGTATCCGACCATGCGCCCAACTCCTTATACCGCGGGCGCGGTTATTGCGCGCCCGCTGGAGCCACCCGGCGAATTGTGCGCGCGCTAAAATGACATATTTTACGGCGCGACACTTGTTTAGCGCGGCTGTTGGAGATACTCTTAGCTCAGCCCGAAGATTCTGCTCCCTTTTCTGCTCTAGCTTCGTTCTGAGATAGTTGGTGGTTACTTGTCAAAAAAGTGGAGGTCATTTCAGAGAAAGACCCAAAGAAGAAGAACAAATTCAGTCTGAAACCTTCTTCTTCCTCCTCTGAACCCATCGCTCGCTCGCCTACCGGTGTGGGTGTGGTCTGATGTAATCTGAAGTTCTGAACCCCTTCGTAGCTGCCAAATCAAACTCGGTCCCTTAGCCATATAGGCGGGCCAGTGCTTCCCCACTCCCGCCGTCGTCTTCTTCCCTCGCCGTCCGCCCCCACCGGGATCTGCCGACGGAATGGAGGCGGCAGACGACACCACTTCTCTGCAGGCCGCGATTCGATGGCTGCTTCACACCATCCTTCCGAGCCTCCTCCGCAGCAAGCTCGACGGGTGGATTCGCCAAGCTGGGCTCGGCAGCGAGATAGAGGGGCTCAGAGACGAGATCGAGCAAGCCGACGGGGTCGTCTCCGCCGTCAACGCCAGGTCTGAGATCAGAAACAGGTCGCTGGCCAGATCCCTCGCAGCCCTCAAGGAGCTGCTCTACGCCGCCGACGACGTGGTCGACGAGCTCGACTGCTACAGGCTCCACGCCCACGGAGGTAAATGCCTGCCTCAACATCCGTCCTCCAAGCACGCCACCTGTTTGTGTTAATTACCACATGCATTGTTTTTTTTGGTCGAGCACCACCATACTAATTTCGAGTCCATGATTTCTTCTGCTGCAGACCCATGGCATTGGCACCATCCCAACCAAAGTAACCAGCTGCCAAGTTCTTCAAGGTAACTAAATGCTTCATTTATACCTTGCACATCTGTTTATAAGACTCTGTTTTTATACATCCGAGTAAACAGTCCAGTGTGATTCTAACAGCCAACCCACTCCATATTTTTTAATGCTGCACCAGAAATGCAACTGCTGATAGTTCATCCACAAGAAAAAGGAGAAGGGGAGAGGTTTCAACATATGTCCCCACAGCCAACACAGGCCCTTGGAACAAGGACCAAATTTCGAAAAAGATACAGGACATAACGAGTCAGTTGCGAGAAATCCGAGGGAACGTGCGACGGGTTCTCAAGATGCTTGGGCCAGGGTCTCGTGCAGGTCCAAATCGCTGCCAGAGTACAACCACCTCAAACCCACGCCGGGGCACATCAAGTCTTGTTCAAGGGAAAGTGTATGGGAGATCTCAAGAAAAGAGTCACATCTTAGAGTTGATAAAAGAACGCAAATCAGATGCTGAGGTGACTGTTCTGCCAATTGTAGGTGTTGCAGGAGTTGGGAAGACGACTCTGGCTCAACTTGTATACAATGATTCAGATTTGGAGAGTCAATTTGACCTCCGGATATGGATCTGGGTCTCTAGCAGCTTTGATGAAACCAGAGTCACAAGAGAGATGTTAGATTTTGTCTCCCTGGGAGCACATAAAGGGAAATGCAGGTTTCCCAAGCTTCCGGAAGTCTTGGAGGATCATGTTAAATCAAAGAGGGTTCTCCTTATTTTGGATGATATTTGGGATGACATCCGTGATTGCCAATGGAACAATCTATTAGCACCTTTCAAGCCTAACAATGCAAAGGGCAGCATGGTACTTGTGACAACTAGAATACCGTCTGTTGCCAAAAAGAGAGGTACAACTGGACCGATTAAATTAGATGGTTTGAAAAATGGTGATTTCTGGCAAATGTTCAAAGCGTGTGCATTTGGTGATGAGAACTATGAAGAGCAAGTTAGCCTGGGCGAGCTTGGACGGCAGATAGCAAAAAGGTTACAGGGAAACCCATTAGCTGCAGAAACTGCAGGGACACTGTTAAGAGAGCATCTTACCATTGATCATTGGAACAATATTCTAAAGAACGAAGATTGGAAATCTCTACAACTCAGTAATGGCATCATGTCTGCTTTGAAGCTTTGCTATGATCAGCTGCCCTACAATTTACAGCAATGCTTCTCTTATTGCTCCATATTCCCCTACAGTTATCATTTTCTTGCTGAGGAGCTGGTACGTATGTGGATTTCACAGGGATTTGTGAACTGTAACCATTCAAGTATGATACAGGAAGAAGGGCGGCGCTATCTGTGTGACTTGGTAAACCTGGGTTTCTTCGAGCAAGTTGAAAGAAAAGAACTCCCTTCTGGCCATACTCAAACTTACTATGCTATGTCTATTCTTATGCATGATTTGGCTAGGGTAGTTTCAAAAACTGAGTGTGCAGCTATGGATGGTCTGCAGTACAATGACATGCTACCAACTATACATCATTTATCTATAGTAAAGGATGGTCAGACTGCGAATATACTTTGTGGTACTGAGAAGTTTGAAGAAAACATACCGAGCATATTATCATCAGTGGCAAAACTGAGGACATTTGTTTTGATTGGGCACTATGAATCTTCCTTCTTCGAAGAAGTTTTCCGAAAGGCATATAATTTGCGTGTCTTGCAAATTTGTACGACATCTGCTGATTTTCAATCATTCCAGTATAATTTCCTGAATTTTATACATCTTCGATGTCTAAAACTTGATGGCCATGTTGAGCAGAGGGGCTCGCCTCAAGTTCACTTGTATGACGACGATTCTGCTGTTCAGGAGAGTGCTACTTTGCTTGCCTCACAGAAGGTCCATCTAGAGAATGGGGGAGAAAAGCAAGTGGTTCTATCTCTGGAAAAGCTTCCATTCCTTACAACATTGAAGTTAACCAACATGTGGGGAGTAAGAGAAGTATTGGTTCCGTCATTGGAGGAACTGGTTTTAGTTAACATGCCCGAATTGGAGAGATGTTCCTGCACTTCTGTGGGGGGTCTGGTCTCTAGTTTAAGGGTACTGGAGATCCGGGAGTGCGAAGCACTTAAGGTGTTTGATCTGTTCGAGAAAGCTCAGAACTCGGAAACTTTGCTACAGCTGCATTCCTGCACTTCTCTAGAAGATTTGAGAATTGAAGACTGCGGATGGATCAACACAATAGAGGGCCTTCACCTTGAGAAACTCAGGCAGTTGAATGTACGCAGAAACTCAAGACTGCGTGGTATATTAGGAAAGGGCTATTACCTACAGCCTCCACTGGATTCACTTATAATTAATGAGTTATCTGTCCTTACCACGTCAATCTGCAAGGGGCTCACCTGTCTCCAGAGCCTAATAATTCAAAATTTGAAGTGCGAGGCTAGGAGACTAACAGATGATCAAGAGAGCGCGCTTCTGCTCCACAAGTCCCTGCAAGAGCTAGTGTTTAATGATTGTGGGTACCTCGTGCATCTTCCTGCAGGACTGCATGGTCTTCCTGCCCTCAAGAAATTGAAGATCATAAGCTGTAGCAGCATATTAAGGCTTCTGAAGGAGGAACTCCCACCTTCGCTGGTGGAACTGGAAATCGATTTTTGCAGCGTTGAGTTGGCAAAACAATGCAGATTGCTAGCAACAAGCAAGCTAAATGTCATAATTTATGAGGACTATGACCAAGAAGAAACCGATACTTCCAGCAACTAGTGTATCTGTATCGGATACCGTATCCGATACTGATTCTTCCCGGATACGTCCCCGATAACTCTCAGGCTTTAGTAGTGCCGGTGGTGGGCTCCTTTTTCCGGTGCTCCCGCTCCCCTTCTCCCCACTATCCTGTAGAATTCTATCTAATGGAAGGCTGCTGATTTCCTTCTCCTCCTCCTCCCTTTCTCTCTAACTTCACTTTTATGTTTGGTAAGTTGCTGCTACCCTTTGGCTGTTGGTTCTTTCTTTTGTTGGAATCATGGATTAGAAGATACTCCCTCTGTACCATAATATTTGTCGTTTTAGCAGCTCAACGAATATTATGGTACAGAGGTAGTAGAAGATAATGGACTGCAATGTCTAAATGTATGCTAAATGGCTTGATGCTTAATTGATAACATATTTTTTATTTAAAAGAATAGTCAAACGTATCCCCGTATTGGCGCTTTTCAGAAATGACGTATTTACATATCAGTATCGGTGCAATCTAGACTATGACTGAAACTGGGTGGTTTGCTAGGAACACATTACTACCTGCACAACATATACCAGTGTGTTGCTTTCTAAGGTATTCTTCTGTCATTTATCAGGTTGGAATTGTAAGCAGTTGTATCATTGTAGGCCATCTGTGTTTCAAGAAAAGAAAAGAGAAGCTAAATGTATATTCCTTCTGTTATGATATATAACACTTGGCTCTAGACTATGCACAGATTTGAGTTCCCTTCAAAATCACATCATCATGCTGTCAAGTTGGTGATTACGGTGTCTCTTAATCTTAATTTGAGTCTCAGCCTGTTTGGATTTCAGAAAGCAAAACCAGGAGTCATGCTTCCATGTACAAGTTACTACTATCTCTCTGCCATATCAACCAGGGCATTGGATGGTAAACCTTCCTGTTTCATTGTTTCTTATTTATTTATATGATGTTGTGAGCTCAGAAAGATGATTATTTTCCATTCCCACAGATGTGTTCTGCTGATCGTTCACAAGTTGACCAGAAGAAGCCAGTCCAAAAACTCCCTTGCGACGACGCCATGCACAAATGGTAGGCGGACCAGATCCATAGGCCCGGACAGATGGAATTCACATGCGCTTCTTCAGAAATCAGGATGGTCAGGTTGAGAAAAAAACAGGATGCAGAATGGTTTGAAAAAGAAAAGAAAATAAATCAGGATCGACCCACTGGTACACAGAACTCTCATCTCCATCTGTCATATATTAAGGATGACATTTGTTATTCCGTCTTTGATTGTTGTAGTTTTCTTTTGTGATCTGACCTGGGTGTGAACAATGGCAATGGTGTGATCTGACCTGTAGTTTTCTTTTGTGATCTGACCTGGAAGTCAGAATCTAAGCATAAAACAGTGAAAAGAGCACGGCGATAAAATTCAACAAGCATTAACCATTTAAACAACAAAAAGACTACTAATTGTCTCAGCGAAATTGGTTCATGTTCTTTGTCGTTGACATCAAAAGAACAAAAAAACTTCTATGCCTCAGTGGTATGTATAGTGGAGCTCCTCTACAAACTCTGTAAAATTTCTTGCATTTACAGCGCTACGTGTTGTTCCAACCAACACTGCTGCTGTAAAGATACACTCCAAAAATAACAGTCTCTTATTTTACATGGAACAGAAATACAACCTTCTTCAGTAGGAGAAGGAAAAGCACATTGCAGGGCTTTGTGTTGGTCCAGAGCCACATAGGAAGGCCAGGCGTTCGGATCAGGTTCGGATTAACTGCAAGTGCCAACGTTCAGGTTGTCCGGTGCTGCGATGGATTTGGGAGAAAAGATGCTTCAGCAAAAGTAGCGGCCATCGGTAAGTATGTTTTATCATTTTTCTTATAGCTCCATTCGGGTTCGGTTCGGTTCAGGTTGGTGCATCATTAAGCAGGGTAATTAGCATTAACCACATGGGTCGCTATCCTTTGCCGTTGGCTCCACAACAACTAAACTGTTCGGGTTCAGTTCGGATTGACATAGTAGATAGATAAATTCAGTTGTTTGCGTGTGTGCGGATGGCGACAGATTTGGTTTGTCGGTGTAAGGCGACTGCACCGCTCGGGTTCCATCCGGGTCGGGTTGCTGCGTCATGAAGCAGAGACCCAGCATTGACCAGGCGGGCTCGTGCCTTCCCAGCACTGCTAATGTATCATTCTCCAAGCCCAAAATCTCAGAACTGCTGTTGTATCCATCCTTCCTCTTGTCTGCCAGCTGTATCAATTCTGCATTCTTTTGCTAGATTCTTGGCAGGCAGTAGTGTTGTGTGAAATATACATTTGACTGCATTTGTATTATGCTGTGTATGTGAACTTTGAGTTACCGGCAAGCACTAAAATAATCAGCAAAGAAAGAACTATTTGTTATATGCCACGTGACGACCCTACTGACAGGGATGAATGAATCCTTCTTCAAACATTGAACCCGGAAACTTTTCTCAAGAAGGACAAAGCTAACTATATCATCTTTAATCAGTGTATGAGCAGTGGAAAATAATTGATCAAACTATCAGTTTTGAGAAAGATCATCAAACAAGAAGTCACTTATGAATTAAATGGTCTCTTGGTTGATTTATCTAAGTAGCTAGATAAGTCCGTTTTTTCTGAAGATCAGACAATCAGTGATAAGATCCAAAATTACACAATAAATTCACGGACTAGAGAAATCTAGTTAATATTTCCAGATTATATGGAATATAATAGATAATTATTAACTGAGATTTTGCAAATTTATATCCCTTTCCTTCATGATTCAAACAGCTTTACATACATTAGTCAAGAATACAATCGGTTCTCTGGACTCATGTATTTCAATTTCATTGAGCTGTTTGGAAACAGAGCAATACATGAGCTATTTCTGATTCAATGGTGAAAGCACTACTGAGACTGCTTTTGCTAATTCCATAATCCACACACATCTTCCTTGCACAATAGAAGGATAGAAACATCATCATGATTCAAGAATAGTAGGAGCAAAACATGAAAACCATTCACAAGAAATAGCACAAAAATGATATGGCATCACAAACATCATCATGATTCAAGAATAATAGGAGCAAAACACGAAAACCATCCACAAACCATCACAGAACTTAGAACCCGAGTGAAACCGATCGGGTTCGCTCCTTGATTCCAGTGGCAACTAATTAAGTATCATGCACGCACGGCTTGCCCTGGTTGGTGGCTTTGTCACGCATGGCATGGGGACACAGCTTGTCCTGTTCGCCAATGCACCTTTGCTCCATCTGAGATGCTCCACCACTTGAATCCGAACCGAACCCGAAGACTATTATGCAGGCCTATCTGCTGGACAGAGACATATTGATTAATTATCTGTAGAATGCTAAGCATACATAGCGCTCCAGTCAGTTTGAGAAATGTCCTTTCGTACAGAACATTTTCCTGAAGGACATACTGATTATACTATTATATTATTCCATTGAAACTGAACATTTTCCTTGTCTTGTACAGTAGAGAATTAGTGATGGATACTCGGTTGCTTAGTTTTTTGGCAGCTCACTCCGTGTGTAAGGGGAACTTAAACAATTCTGAAGTTCCTGTTAGGAAACGTGCATTTGATGGCTACTGTTGTTTGTGCATTGAGCCCAAAAACGCTGAGAAGCAAATCCATGGCTTGGGTGTCTACAGTGCCTTGTTTTTTGGATAGTATGGGGTCTTAGAACAACTTAACAGGTTCTTTAACAGACCAACCCGAACATTTCTTAAATTAAGTTATTTGCGGAGTGCTAAGCAGGGGTGTGGGAAAATTAGTTTCTAGAATGGGAGAATCCAAAATACCGTTTACCATATGATAATTGATAAGCAGGGTCAAATGTGATAGAAGTAAATTTTAGAGAACAGAATATTGCATTTTGGAATGCAAATATTTGAACTACGTTTGCTTAACCATATTTGGCTGGCTGGTAGCTTAGATGTTGTGGTTCAAAGACTAAGTAGGCAGCAGGTAGCAGGGCAGTGGAAGTAGTATACTAGTATTTGGTTCTCAACACAGCAGAGGGCGACACTGATGGCGACTACACCAATCGGGTTCATTCGGTTCGGGTTGCTTCAGCTGCCAACAAAGGTTTTGACAAAACGGAATAAACACAAAGAGTACATACGTGTCAACACACCATCTCAAAAAGATTCGACCTAGACTCAAATCAAAATTTAGACACTCCCTTTTATTTTAAAAGGGGAGTAAACAACAAGCCTAAAACATCACATGTTTCTACAACCAAATATGGTGATGTTTTCAGGCTTCTGCCATTTCTCAAACTCCTCCACATATATGCTTTTCATACTTTACACCTTTGCATATTTTTTTTGTTCATTTCTCAGACTCCTGGGAGCTGAAAACTGAAATGCAACATTCGGGTCAGGTTCGACCGGTGATGGGCGGCACTGCAACTTCCTCCTCCCTTGATATTGGGTGATCACGACTACGTGGGCCACTGTTAACATAAGTACTGCCAACGAGCATTCGGGTTCGGCTCGGGTTCTGTGATCGGTTTGGGAGGAAGAAAAGTCTTGAGCAAGAGATGGCTCCATTCGCTTACATGCGTGTGCCCAAGGTCGCTGTCAGGGAAAGTTGTAGGATTGCATCGATGGGAATGGTTGGCTAAACACGCCTTTGCCTTCACAGGGCTGTCAACTTTCGGGTTTTCGGTTCGGTTCGGAACTTCGGATCGGATCGGGTTGCTGCAGTATTGACCATGTTGCTGGGCTCGTCACCCCTCTCTTTCTCTGCCTTCACAGCACTGCGAAACGTCCACTCAGACCGGCCGTGTGCTGGTGTGCATGTGTATGAAACTATAAATAGCTCCTCAAGCTGAACCTGCCAAAGCAAGCCTTTCTCTTCTCCAAGCTCTCAAAGCCCCAACCTGAATCACTCTCTGTCTCTGTTGTGCCACCTCACCACGTGCAGCTCTACGGAAGGGTCGGCCGCCATGGACATCATCTTCACCATCTTGGCGTCCATCGCTGCCGCGTGCTCCGACAGGAAGAACCTGCCCAGGGCGCTCATCTCCGGCGGGATATTCAAGGCCTCGGCGGCGCTGTGCCTCGTCTTCTTCCAGGGGCCGGGAGGCGTGTTCCTCCACCACGGAAAGGGCGCCTACTACCTCTACTACGGCATCCTCATCGCCATTGCCGTCTTTGGGCTCATGGAGGCGTCCATGGGATGTTGGGTTTCTGGGAGGCTGGATGACCGGCACGCTGCAGGGAAGGCGGTCCTCTGCGTGTCCATCCTTCCTTTGATCTGCGTGGCGGCGTTAGGCGGCTTCATCGTCCTGAGGAAGGTGAACTAGCTAGGTAGCTGAGCCGGCTGTGGCATCTGAGTACATCCTGTATATGAACGTCACATGTATCCTTTTGCTAGCATGTCAGACTTGGAGTTGGAGTTGGTGCAAGAATAATCAGTGCAGTGGTGTTGTGTGACATTTATCATTTGATCTCATTAGTAATATGGTGTGTATGTGAACTTCTTTGGGCTCATGTATTTTCAATTTCCATTGAGCTGTTTGAAAACAGAGCAAATAACTGACAATCAGAGGCAACCAACCAACGAGTAGTGATTCAGTGGTGAAAGAACTACTGAGACTAGTTTTGCTAAATACTAAATGATTTACTGGCATAGCTAATTCCAGAATCCGTACACATCTTCCTTGCACAATCCAAGGATAGAAGTATTTCAGGCAATAAGAGCAGGACAGGAAAACCATTCACAAGAAATAGCACAAAGAATGATTCTGGCATCATGGAAAACATCATGATGATTCAAGAATAATAAGAGAAAAACACAAAAACCATTCACAAAGTATCACACAGTTTCGAACCCGAACGGAACCAATCGGGTTCTCTCCTAGCTAGATTCCCAAAGTACTTCATTAAGTATCATGCACGCATGACTTGATGTTGGTGGCCTTTGTCACATATGGCATGGGGACACAGCTTGCCCTTTTCGTCAATGCACTTTTTCCTTGGTCTGTGATGCCCCACCACTTGAATCCAAACCGAACCCGAAACCCGAAGCTGATGATGATTAGAGACCTTGTCAAATATGCTGTCACTGATGACTCTAATACTAATTCTCCTTAGAATGGTAAGGATACTTAGGGCTACAATCAGTCGTCGGCAGTTTCAGAAATGCCCTTTATCATAGCGTTATTTCGTTTAAACTGAACAGTGATGGATATTTGGTTCCCTAGTATTTTGGTAACTGAAAATAAACCCGAAATTATTGGTATTAGGAAAATGAACGCGCATTTGATGGCTACTGTGGATCGTGCATTATTCCCAAGAGTGCCGAGAAGCAAACCAATTGCTTGCTTATCTATGGTGCACGATAAACGGCTTTGTTTGAGATACTATTGAGTTTGGATAGTAGCTGCTGACCGTGATAGGTATGGGACCTATAAACAACTTTACAGGTGCTTTAACAGACCACCCGAACAGAAGAGTGGCAAACACGAACCGAACCCGAAAGGAAGCCCCATGTGGTCAATCACGGCTCTAATTACCCATTTTGCCGTTTAGATTAAGACAGTGACATGATGCATTGACTTAACCGTCGAATCTGACCGAACATCTCGTTTCTTGACTTTAGTTATTTCTGGAGTGCTAAGCAGGGGTGTGGGCAAATTAGTCTGTAGAATGGGGAAAATCCAATCCTGTTTACCAATGTGATAAACAGGCAGGGTCAAATGTGGTAACACAAAAAATGTGAATTATGTGATGGTAGTACATTTAGAGACAGGCAGGTTCTAATGTGAATTATGTGATAGCAGTACATTTTAGAGAACTATTGCAATGGGTGTCCCTTTCTCAAACTCCTCGGAGCTGAAAACTGATATGCAGTAGTTCAGGTTGGATTACGTCGGCGAAGATGGGTGGCTGGAACTGCAGGTTCGTCCTCCTTGGGATTGGGTGACTACGACTACATGGGCCACCGTTGACACACAAGTACTGCCAACGAGCATTCGGGTTCGGACCGGGTTCTGCGATCGGTTTAGGAAGCAAAGATGTGCTCAGCAAGAGATGCTCAATTGGCATGCGTGCGTGTGTCCAAGGTCGCTGTCACGGAGAAGAATGCTTGTCTAAACGCGTCTTCATCCTTGCCTTTTGTCTGTGAGTTTTCGGGTTCGGTTCGGAACTTCGGACCGGGTTGCTGCAGCACTGACATTGTGTCCCTTTATTAAGGAAGCAGACAAGACAATCAGTGAGAAGATCAAGAACTATGCAATGAGAAATCTAGTTAATATTTTGGATTCTTTAGAATAAAATATAATACAAAATGATTTACTCTGAGATTTTTGCAAAATTGTGTCCCTTCCTTTAATGATTCAAACAGCTAGACATACATGAGTCAAGAATATAATCAGTTGAATGGACTCATGTATTTTCAATCTTTATTAAGCTGTTTGAAAACAGAGCAAACAACTGAGAATCAGAGGCAACCAACCAACGGTAGTAATGATCAAAAGCCAAAGCACTATCGAAGATGGTTTTGCTAAATATGCAAGGATTTACTGCTGTAGCTAATTCCATAATCCACACACATCTTCCTTGCACAATCGAAGGATAGAAGTATTTCAGGCAATAAGAGCAAAGCACGAAAGTCATTCACAAGAATGATTCAGGCATCACAAACATCATCATAATTCAAGAATAATGAGAGCAAAGCACGAAAACCATTCACGCGGCCTGGCGAGAGGAAGTCGACCCCGCCGCCGGGGAGGCTCGATCCCCTTTCTGCGTCGAGAGTTGGATCCGCTCGAGGGCTTCGGCTGCGTCGCCGGTGGACCTCCAGGCTTCTTCTCCGACGGGACGGCTCCCTGGCAGCAGCTCTCGCGGGTGGCGGTCGCGGGCTGCGTCGTGGACGGGCGGCTAGTCTTCGGTCAGCTGCTCCTCTCCGGCGGTCGGGGCGGGCTCGGCCCCCTCACCTGCCTTGTAGGGCGCGTCCTTGGTCGGGCCAGTGGCGTGCTGGCCTCGGGTGGCTCCTGTTCGGCGCTGCGTTGGTGGGATGCCAGATCGGCCGGATCTGGCCCGTCTGCGTCTTCTTGACCGGCGGGAAGGTGAAGTGCTTGGTGGCTCTCTGGTGCTGCTGGCGCGGTGGCGCTGCGAGAGGTGGGCGGGTCAGCGAAGGTGCAGTGCGTGAGGGTGTTGGCGCGGTGGTGTTGGTGGTGTTGGTGGTCTTGCCGGCCGGCGGCGTCGGCGTCTGTGGACGTCGTTTAACCTCCTTGGAGGCGTTGTTGTGGAGTCCGGCATCCTCTTACACCCTCGGATCTTGCTCTTCGGGTGAAAGTCTAAGGCCCGGTTGGGTCGGGTGACGGCGTCGACATCGTTGCTTCCCTCTTTGGGGCGTCGCCTTGAAGAGCTTCCGATCCCGGTTGCGTGCTTCATGGGCTGGACGCTCGCGGCATTGTGGTCGGCAAGTGCCCCTATGGCAATGCGGATGTTGCGCGGATGTGTCGAAGCTGCCTGGTCGCCGGCGTGTGTGGTTGACTGTTTGGCATCGGCCGACGCAAGCCTCGACTCTTCCCCTCGGCGGCATGTGTGCGTTCTTGTGTGGGTTGCCAGGTCGCCCTGTGTGCCTTGTTTCTGCGGGCTAGTTGTGACGGTTTTCGCCCGGTTTTCCGTTTATTAACCGGGTAATTCTCTTCGAGCTTATTTAATGAATCGGGTCCTAAGGAACCGCGTTTAAAAAAAACCATTCACAAACTATCACAATCGAGTTTCGAACCCGAACGGAACTGATCGGGTTTGCTCCTTGATTCCAGAGGAAATTAATTAAGTGTCATCCACGCACGGCTTGACCTTTGGTTGGTGGCTTTGTCACACATGGCACCTCCTTTTCGCCAATGCACCTTTGCTCCATCTGAGATGCTCCACCACTTGAATCCGAACCGAACCCGAAGACTATTATGCAGGCCTATCTGCTGGACAGAGACATACAATTATCTGTAGGATCCTAAGCATGCGTACTTAAGGCAGTCATCAGTCCTCGTCAGTTTGAGAAGTATGTCCTTTCGTGATAATGTTATCCTGTTATTCCATTCAAACTGAACATTTTCTTTCTCTTTGCACAGTAGAGAATTACTGATGGACACTTGGTTGCCTAGTATTTTGGTACCTCTTTCCGTATGTAAAGGGAACAAAAAATGAAAATCCAAAATTAGTATTAGGAAACTGAATGTGGATTTGAGGGGTACTGTTTTGTTTGCGAATTCAGCCCAAAACGCTGACAAGCAAATTCATTGGCTTGTGTATCTACAGTGCGTTGTTTGAGACAGTATTGACCTTGGATAATAGCTTGTGCTGAGAGGCATGTACCGAAATTTTTCACTTGTGCTTATACAGACCAACCCGAACAGAAGAGTGGCAAACACGAACCGAACCCGAAAGAAAACCCTGCTCTAATTGCCCTTTGTGCTGTTTATAGATTATAAGACAGCGACATGACGCATTGACTTAACCCACGAATCCGACCCGAACCTGACCCGAACATCTTGTTTCTTGACAAAAGCTATTTGTGGAATGCTAAGCACGGTATGGGCAAATTATTCTCGTTTCTCCAAATCCTGTTAACTGGTGTAATGAACAGGGTAAAATGTGACTGCAGTACATTTTAGATAAAGACCAATGTTGCATTTTGGAATGCGAATATTTGAACTAGGCTTGCTTAAAGAGACTGGCCGGCCGGTAACATAGACGCTGGGGGTTCAAGGACTAAGTAAGCTTAGGGTCTCAGCACGGCAGAGGGCGACAGCGACGGCAACTGCACCGATCGGGTTCGGTTCGGGTTGCTTCATCTGACGACGAAATTCTGCGGCAGCTTCCAGGGTCGTGAAGCAGAGGACCCAGGACTTGCTGACTATGCCATCCTCTGCCTTTTCTTTTCCTCTGCCGTTGTCTATAAATAGACAGACCCTGACGGCCTAACCTTGTACCACTCTGCCATACCAAAAGCTCAAGCAAAACCACAACACTTCTCCACCACCATGGCCATCCTCAGCAACATTGTGACCCTGATCTCCAGCGCTTTCTCCAACGACCGGAAGAACCTCCCTCGGGCGCTCATCTCCTGTGGCGTCCTCAAGGCCGCGGCGGCGCTCTGCCTCCTCCTGTTCAAGGCGCCCGGGGGCATCTTCCTCCACCATGGCAGGGGGCTTCTCTACCTCTACTTTGCCGTGCTCATTGCCGTGGTGATCTTCGGGATTGTGGAGGCGCTGGTCGGCGTCTGGGTGTCCGGCGAGCTGGACGAGAGGCACGCCGTCGGGAAGACGGTCCTTTGGTCGTCCATCCTCCCTCTTGTCTTCGTGGCTGCTCTTGGGGGCTTCAGCTTTCGGTAGAGCATCAACTGCCAACTATGTGCATGTCAGAGCAGCAGAGTGTTGCCAAGCTAAGCTGGCTAGTACGTAGCCTACTACAGTAGTAGCGCTGTGTGTCCGGGAGAGCTTTTGTTATTCATATATACTAGATCGGAAGCGCGCCTTGGCGCGCGTTGTCTGGCTCGGCATGATGACTCGCCATCTAAAACTTCAATATAAAAAAAAACGTTTAGAACATCCAAAGGAAATTAGAGTAACAACTGAGAATAAATGTGTTCAGTGTATATCACAAACATTACAAAGATATATCAAGAGCAAGGTATAGTTGCCGCCCAGGATAGCAGAGTTTAGTATAGGGCATGCAGATCAAATATATACCAAAAGAAAAGTGTAGTTGTTGCCCAGGATAACCGCAAGTTCACTGCAGATCATAAAGTCAAAATTTGTACCAAAAGCAAGGGACAATGTTCGCTGAGGACAACTAATTTGCATCGAGTAGAACAAAACATAAAGAGATAAATTCTATAAACATAGCCAAGTAGTTCATATCAGCAAGTGTAAGAATAAGTGTTACAGGAGATGTTGTATCTGCTTATAAACACAATGAGATAACAGACAATTGAAAACGATGTTCTGGAAACATCGATATCAATGGTAGCTGATCATTATTGACAACTCTACTTTGTCTTTCCAAGCTCTGAGGCAAAGCTAATTAGTATTGGATAATACTTGACAGGCTTCATCATCCTAATGATAAATATGAAAACTCTATAAATAGTATCACAATTAGCTCATAAACTTATGCACTATGCATGCTCCGCCTCCGCCGTTGGCGTTATTATCGCTAACTGAACCTGGCACAAGCTCAAACATACCAGCTGAAGACAACGAATCACCTTACCAAGGTAGATAACATTTGAAGCCTATCTCTGTGACTAAAAGCAAAATCTTGACAGCTCGCCAAAGTCTGACTACAAAATCAGTAAAAATGAACGTTACCACAAAAATAATGTGTAATTCTACCACAAAAATAATGTGTGCAAGTACAACTCAGGGGACCTCATACGTCAGTCTTAACCAAAGCAAGCATTCCTCTTCAAAAAATTATTAAAGAAGTTGCACATCACACATATCGGAGGAATGCACAGAACAAATGGGCTGCTAGAAACTGTGGCTCGCGGAAGTTCAGGCGAAACACACGGTTCAACAGTTCAGCAGCTGCTCAGATAACTGAATCATCTACTCTACCCACAACCTAGCGCTAGCAGTTGGCAGCTAATGCTATTCGCAGTTAACCAAGAGAGTATCTTGTGAAAATACATTAATAACATGTCAATAATAATGAACTTCTGACGATATCAATTAGGCATCCACACTATATGGGCACACCACATGAAGTAAATTTTGTGTTTATATAGACAGTCATCGAAGAAGAAACAGGGAGGAGGAGCGAGCTGTGGTGAGCTAGCTGTACCTGCTTGAGCCGGCCCCTCCACTTGAAGAGGACGATGGTCTCGTCATTGAGCTTCTTCCAGGCGCCGTCCATGAAGCAGATCCCGACGATCGGCGGACTTCCTGCCGCTGGCCAAGTGGCACGACTTATCCGCTCTAAGGAGCGACTTGATCGCCGCGCCGAGGCTGCTGCCCTCCTAGTTACGCGACACTTTGGAAGTTAACAGACATTACATGAAGGGTCACAACGCAAGTACTGGCGTTTCACAGAACAGAGAAGGCCACACATTGCAGTACTGCACATGAATAGCCAGCCAAGCACATAGTGATACCTCAGTAATGGTATTTGGTGGAGTAATCCTTGGGAGTAATCACCAGAGCTCAGGCAAATACTTGTGATGGTAAGGTGGCTCAGCAATAGTACTGGAAATAGAAAGTGGCACCGTCAGAACATCAGTTTTCAGCTAATTAAGCCAGGGTGAGAACGAACAATTAGATTGTAATGACATACTAAGATTAAAGCAGAAACAAATATTACACAAGAACTACATAAAAATTAGATAGCAAATAATTTTAAGCTTGTAATGACATATCAAACCACAATCTAAGTAGTACGCTATTATTACAGCCCAGAAGGCAGTGGTTCACTGGTGGAAAAAGGGCCTTTGGTCGCGGTTCGCAACTGCCATTAGTCGCGGTTGCGCAACCGCGACCGAACGGGCGCGACTAAAGGCCCCACCCTTTAGTCGCGGTTGCTTAAGAACCGCGACTAAAGGCCCATCCACGTGGGCGCCAGGCGGCCGTCGGGGCGGAGGACCTTTAGTCGTGGTTCTTCTGGCCAACCGCGACTAAAGGCCGCCGCAGGTTTAGGGTTTTAGCCCCCCCCCCCCTAAACCTGTTTTCTGTTTAATTTGTATTGTTTTATTTCTTTTGTGCTTTATTTTAATTTTGAAGGAGTTTCACATATTCTACGGTACTACATACATGCATATAAATGTACAATTTCAAACAAATTTGAAATTAGAACCAAAAAGAATTCAAGAGGAATATACAATATATATTCAATATCATCGGATGACCATATACAATTTTGAACAAGTTTCCATACATAATTTAATGCATATAAAGTTCTACGTCCTCGTAATGGTGTTCTCCTTTAGGATGGAGGACTTCCCTCCTGAACCATCCAGCTAGTTCCTCTTGAAGTGGTCGGAAGCGAGCTTCTGGACTAAGCATCATCCGGAGGTTATTCCTCTGAGCATTGGTATCACTCGGAACCCGCTCAGAGGTGTATCTCCGGATTATCTCACAGACATAGTATGCACATAGATTGGTCCCCGCTGGCTGAATATCCTCACCATTCTTAGCCTTTGCCCTTTTGAATTCTAGCTCTTTTTTAAATTCACCGACCTTTGTATCTACGAACCGTCTCCAAACCCTACGAGGCAAAGAAAATTAAATGAACAAGAGAGTTATTAGTTACTTGATATTAGGAAATGAACGAAATAGGCCGATCGATATAGAGCGCAAATGAATGAAAATAATTACTTCTGTAGCATTCTTCTCATGTCGACCCAAAGCTTTGGATCCTTATTCAGAGAGTCATGGACGAGACATTCTGAGGTGTCAACTTTAATTACTAGCAGAATCCAGTGGAACCTGCGGACACGATACATGCACAGTACGTCATGCATAACTCATCGATTAGCCGGCCACATACCATGCATGGAGTAAACAAAAGAGAATGTGCTCAAGACAGAAACACTCACCCAAAATGGTAAGGAAATAGAATATCACTTTTGAGTTCCTGCTTTGTAAGAAACTGCCACAGGTCTGCCTCCATGTCGGCGGGGTGATGCTCCAACACATATCCATTAACGATGTGTGGGTCAATGAACCCAACATCATGGATGTTCCTTACTCTGCATTCCTTAATCTTCATTCTGCATGTATAATAGCGGACACAACAATATAGTTAGGACATATATATAGTGCAGGCAATATGAACGAGATGGGGTAGAAATAAATCACTTACAGAACGTAGCAACCGATGATAGATTTGTCGAGCTCGCGCAGATTGAAAAGCTGGAACAATTCACTCAGATGAATTTGTACATAGTAATGTTTGAAGTGATGCTCATATCTAACTTCCGCATAAATATATTCTTTGGCGTTTTTATTTTTTATGTAACCCTTGTACCATTTCAGCAGACCTTTCATTTGTGGAGGTAGATCCTCTTCCTGCGCAGGCTCGACGAGAGGCCCATTCTTCACATATGTAATTACTACCTCCTTCACTGACGCCTCATCAAGGCCTAACAGTTCACGAAGAGTAATACCTAAGTTGGCCGCTTGTTCTCTGGCACTCGTTACAGTCAATCCATGTGCTGCCGCAGCTGCTATGATATCGGGGTCATCCGGACCGGCGGCTTTCACTATAAGCGGGGCAATCGATTGTTTACTTTGTTCCCCGAGCTGGGCAACTCGTTTCCCGCTTTTTTTACTTTCTAATTCCGTTTTCTCGGCCTCCTCCAAGGCTTTGTTCTCCTGGTTCTCTGCCCGCTCTTTCTTCTCCTTCAACATGAGTGCCTGCCTACGAAGTTCACGTGCATAGTCGTCAGGCACATTCTTCGCGGCTTGGGACGGTGTGCTCAAAAATGACTTAGCCCACTTCTTTTGCTCATCAGAAAATACTGGCTTGGGCTCGGGCTCTCTTTTCTTCTTGCAGTCCGCCTTCCATTTCTCATGATCAGCAGCCTCGGCCGCGGCAGTTTCCTCGGCACTACGTTCCCAAGGCCTTGTGGGGAGAGGCTTCAATGATGGCTCCGGTACCTTTGTGGTCTTAGGTACATAAGGGTCCGGGTTAATAATCCAGGACTGCTTCTGCTTCTTTGCCGGAGGTGGATTGGGGGCGGCGTCTGATCACCCGCCGGACGAGGACTGGGGGGCGGCGTCTGATCACCCGCCGGACGTTGTGGACTGGGGGGCGTCGGCTGACGTGACGGAGGTGTAGGTGAACCGCCACCACCATAGGAGGGTGGACTTGTTGTCCTTGGCGCCTCGCCTGGAAACTTGATAAACTTCTTTTGCCATAGAATGAAATGGCGCTTGACATCTCCAAGTCTTTTCTCCCCTTCAGGTGTAGCAAATGTCAATCTCCAGGTCCTCAAACCCTTGGACTATGTCCTCCACCGTGACACGAGCATAGCCATCTTGAATGGGGTTGTTGTGGTGGAGTGCTCTAGGTAAACATGGTAAAGCACTGCCGATGGCTACCTTCATGGACATGTTCCCGATAGGATAATACAGATGACATTCTTTCATCTCCTTTATATCGTCCACGGGGTAGCGAGGAGGCTCCGGTGCAGTAATTTCGACCACCAGAGGCTCCGGTGCAGTAATTTCGACCACCAGAGGCTCCGGTGCAGTAATTTCGATCGTCGGTGCATCTGCACCAGCCGGTGGGGCCTCCGTGGAAGCCACACTGCTTCTCCGCTGCTGGCTTTTGAGATTCGCTGGATGATCTTCATGCTGCGCCCGAGCTGCATCTCGTTCGGCTACTAGTACACTCACGGTTTTCTTCATCACATCCATTTCCGATGCCAACCGCGCCACAACATCTGCTTCCCGATCCATCTTTCTCTTCCGGCTTCTGTAACCGTACGGGTCATCGTTCTGGGAGAACCCTATTTTCCACGGAATGTGCCCCATGCCTCGTACACGTCCTCCGTGTTCAGGATTCCCGAGGGCTTTTGTCAGCGCGTCGTTCTCTCTGTTGAACTTGATCTTCCCCTCTTGAGCATCCCTCATTGCGTCAATAAGGGCTTGGGTGGGTTTAATTATTTTGCCCCGGTAAACACAGTCCCCTGTCTCCGGGTTCAGCGTTCCCCCATGCCCGTACCACCAGCTTTTGGCCCTTGGGTCCCATCCCTCCGTACCTGGACGGATTCCTCGCGCCCTCAGCTCGTTCTCCATCTTCTCCCACCTAGGCTCCCAAAGGCGATACCCTCCTGGCCCCATAATATGATTGTACTCCTTCTTAGCCGCATTTTCCTTATTTTTTTCGATATTTGAATGAACTGCTCCGATTTCTTTTGCTTCACAAATTCTGGCCAATCATGTTTCAGTTTCTCATATTGTCCTTTGAAATCCGGAGTCTTGTTCTGCTTGACAAAGTCATGGGCTAGATTTTGCTTGAATTTCCGGAATGCGTCGGCCATCTTATGAAGAGCGAACTGTTTGACTAGCCTCCTCCTCTCCTTGTTTTCCTCAATCTTGTTACCCTCCTCATCGAATTTGTTGTATTCCGGAGGTAGAACGAAATGTTCCATAAGCTTTTTGAAGCAATCTTTTTTTGTTCTCTTATCGACAAAAGTGAAACCAGCAATTCGTGCCTTCTTTGGCTTATTCCACTCCTGGACGGTGATCGAGACGTTGTCTCTAACAATGGCTCCGCATTGGTTGACAAACTTGGTGGCGTTCTTGCGGGGCTCCAGCGGCCTGCCGGTTGCACTGTCGACAACCTCGATGGTGCATGTTTCTCCTTGTTTCATCGTCTTGGTTGCGCCACGCTTTGACGACGTACTCGATTGTTTCGACGATCCGGCCGAGGGCTAAAATAAGAAAGAGAGTCGCGCGCGTTAGTCCACACATATTTATTCAAATCAGTTAGTTTGTATCACCAGAGGCTCAATGTATATATATATACCTCGGCGCCGGAGGTGGTTGCTACTTCCATTTGAAGATCGTCGTTTATCGACGTTTGTTCGGCATCATCTTGCTGACGGCGCCCTTCATCTTCACCGTCAAGGTTCAGATAAGAAGAGATATCATCTTCTTCTTGTCCGGTCGGCACATATAGAATATCGCCGTTTATGATGCCGAACATATGTGCTTCACCGTCCGGATCATAGTTGTCCATAATCGGGTCAGCTCTATCGTCCGCCATTATGTCAGTCCTGAAAACATGTAGTAAAAACAAATTAATTAAGTGAAGAAGGGGGGCGGTGGCGGTGGCGGTGGCGAAAGGGCGGTGGCAAAAGGAGGGGGCGAGGAAGGGGTGGGAGAGGGTGTCGCGGTAGAGCGCGAGACGGGGCGGCAGACGACGGCGTCACGGAGAGGGAGGCGAGGACAACACACATTTATAACCCTCGCCGTCCCCTCTCGATCCCTAAAAAAACACCGCGCGCATCGCCGCCCCCTCGCCGCCCCCTCTCCGTATATACGTTTTTTTGTTAATTATCAAATTTTACGGTTTTTTTGTTAATTATCAAGTTTTAAGTTATTTTACCGTTTTTGTTAAACTAATTAACTAGTTAAAATTAAAAAGAACAAAAAAAATTCTCTCTCTCTCTCCACGATCTCGATCGCTCTCTGTAGAGCAGCGTTGAGGGCGGCGAGGCCGGCCCGAGGTGGATTGGGGGGCGGCGTTGAGGGCGGCGAGGCCGGCCGGCGGCGTTGAGGGCAGCGAGGCCGGCCGGCGGCGTTGAGGGCGGGCGAGAGGCGGCGCGGTGGGCGAGGGAGGCCGGCGGGCGGCGTACGAGGGCGAGAGGGGGCGGCGGGCGCCGTACGTGGGCGAGAGGGGCGGCGGGCGACGGCGGGCGGCGTCGAGGGCGAGGGCGACGGCGGGCGGCGTCGAGGGCGAGGGCGACGGCGGGCGGCGTCGAGGGCGAGGGCGACGGCGGCGGTGTTGATTCGGAGAAGACGAGAAGGGGTTCGGGCCCTTGTATTTATAGCCCCCCCCTTTAGTCGCGGTTGGGGAGGCGACCCGCGACTAAAGGGTACCTTTAGTCGCGGTTGGGGAGGCGACCCGCGACTAAAGGGTAACCTTTAGTCGCGGTTGGGGAGGCGACCCGCGACTAAAGGGCTTTTTTGGCGGGTTTTTGTTCCCGCGCGCAACGACCTTTAGTCGCGGTTGGGCAGGCCAACCGCGACTAAAGGTATTCTTAAAATACTTTTTCTTTTTCAAAATGTTAAAAATACAAATAATATATCGAAAAATTCAGAAAAATAAAACTAATTCAATTCAATATGTTAAAAACACAAATATTATATCAAAAAATTCAGAAAAATAAAACTAATTCAATTCAAAATTCTAAAAATACAAATAATATATCAAAAAATTAAGAAAAATAAAACTAATTCAATTCAAAATGTTAAAAATACAAATAATATATCAAAAAATTCAGAAAAATAAAACTAATTCAATTCAATATGTTAAAAACACAAATAATATATCAAAAAATTCAGAAAAATAAAACTAATTCAATTCAATATGTTAAAAACACAAATATTATATCAAAAAATTCAGAAAAATAAAACTAATTCAATTCAAAATTCTAAAAATACAAATAATATATCAAAAAATTAAGAAAAATAAAACTAATTCAATTCAAAATGTTAAAAATACAAATAATATATCAAAAAATTCAGAAAAATAAAACTAATTCAATTCAAATTTTATACGCCTAGGCAGGAGTATGACTAAATCACTCCAAATTTCATGTATCATCAGTGGTATCTCGAATCATTCGAAAATGGACACCAAACACATCACGGGTAATATAATTCACATGATCCATTCAACAAAGTTTGGTACAATAAATTATTACACATCATTTCTTTCCTTGTGTCCCTGCTTGCTTACGATTGTGCCGTATCATGGAGCATCCTCATCATTTAACTTAATGCTTGGGTCGGTGTTCACTTTGAAGGGCGGAATTTCAGCAAACATATTATAATCTTCTGATATGTCTGTCTTGTCCTCCACTCCCACGATGTTTCTTTTCCCTGAAAGAACAATGTGGCGCTTTGGATCATCGCATGATGTATTGATCGTTTTCTTATCTTTTCGTTTCCTCGGTTTGCTACTCATGTCCTTCACATAGAAAACCTGAGCGACATCTTTCGCTAGGACGAATGGTTTGTCAAGGTAACCAAGATTGTTGAAATCCACCATTGTCATTCCGTATTGCTGGTCCACCTTTACCCCACCTCCTGTTAGCTTGAACCATTTGCACCGGAACAAAGGGACCTTAAAGGAGGGTCCATAGTCAAGTTCCCATATCTCCTCTATGTAACCATAATATGTGACCTTTTGCCCATTCTCGGTTGCTGCATCAAAGCGGACACCACTGTTTTGGTTGGTGCTCTTTTTATCTTGGGTGATCGTGTAAAATGTATTCCCATTTATCTCGTACCCTTGGAAAGTCGTTATAGTCGAAGATGGTGTCTTGGCCAACATGTACAGCTGATCTACAACATCATTGTCATTCATTAAATGTTTTCTCAACCAACTGCCGAAAGTCTCCATGTGGGCCTTTCTAATCCAGGATTCAGGCTTCCCCGGGTTGTCCGAGCGTAAAATATTCTTGTGTTTCTCAAAGTACGGAGCCACCAAGCTGGAATTGGTCAGTACAGTGTGGTGTGCTTCAGTCAGAGAATGGCCGTCCATACATGTCATTGATTTCCTTCCGATCGTGCCTTTTCCACTTAGTCTCCCCTCGTGCCGCGATCGAGGAAGACCAATCGGCTTAAGGTCAGGAACAAAGTCAACACAAAACTCAATTACCTCCTCATTTCCATAGCCCTTGGCGATGCTTCCTTCTGGCCTAGCACGGTTACGAACATATTTCTTTAATACTCCCATGAACCTCTCGAAGGGGAACATATTGTGTAGAAATACAGGATCGAGAATGGAAATCTCTTCGACTAGGTGAACCAAGAGGTGCGTCATAATATTGAAGAAGGATGGCGGGAACACTAACTCGAAACTGACAAGACATTGGATCACATCGTTCTGTAACCGTGGTAGATCTTCTGGATTGATTACCTTCTGAGAGATTGCATTGAGGAATGCACATAGCTTCACAATGGCTACTCGAACATTTTCCGGCAGGAGCCCCCTCAAAGCAATCGGAAGCAATTGCGTCATAATCACGTGGCAGTCGTGAGACTTCAGGTTTTGGAACTTTTTCTCCGCCATGTTTATTATTCCCTTTATATTGGACGAGAATCCAGAAGGGACCTTCATACTGCTCAGGCATTCAAAAAAGATGACCTTCTCTTCTTTGGTCAGAGCGTAGCTGGCACGACCTTGAAACCATTCCGGATGCCGGTCATTATGGTCTTTCAAACGTTGCTGGTCCTGCCGTGCTTCCTTTGTATCATTTGTCTTCCCATACACGCCCAAGAAGCTTAGGAGGTTCACGCAAATATTCTTCGTAACATGCATCACGTCGATTGCAGAGCGGACTTCTAGGACTTTCCAATATTCTAGCTCCCAGAATATAGATTTCTTCTTCCACATGGCTGCGTGCCCGTCAGCTCCCTTCGGAACTGATTGTCCGCCAGGACCCTTTCCAAAGATGACTTTCAAATCCTTGACCATATCAAATACCTCAGCACCAGTGCGTTCTGCAGGCTTCGGCCGGTGATCTGCCTTGCCGTTGTAATGCTTGCCTTTCTTTCTTACTGGATAAATTTTCGGAAGAAATCGACGATGCCCAAGGTACACGTTCTTCTTACAATTTGGCAAATGTACACTTTCAGTCTCATGTAAGCAGTGCGTGCATGCATTGTATCCCTTATTTGACAGTCCCGAAAGGTTACTAAGAGCAGGCCAATCGTTGATGGTTACGAAAAGCAACGCTCGTAGGTTAAATTCCTCTTTTTTGTGCTCATCCCACACACGGACACCAGGTCTGCCCCACAGCTGTAAAAGTTCATCAACTAATGGCCTTAGGTACACATCGATGTCGTTGCCGGGTTGCTTCGGACCTTGGATGAGCACTGGCATCATAATGAACTTCCGTTTCATGCACAACCAAGGAGGAAGGTTGTAGATGCATAGAGTCACGGGCCAGGTGCTATGGCTGGAGCTCTGCTCGCCAAAAGGATTCATGCCATCTGTACTTAGACCAAATCTTATGTTCCTTGCGTTAACTGCAAAATCTTTGAACTCTCTGTCGATCTTTCTCCATTGCGTTCCATCTGCGGTGTGTCTCAACTCCCCGTCCGACTTACGGTCCTCTTTGTGCCATCGCAACAACTTGGCATGCTCTTTGTTCCTGAACAGACGTTTCAACCGTGGTATTATAGGAGCATACCACATCACCTTGGCGGGAACCCTCTTCCTGGGTTTCCCGCCCTCAACATCGTCACCAGGGTCATTGCCTCTGATCTTATAATGCAATGCAGTGCATACCGGGCATTCATTCAAATTCTCGTATTCACCGCGGTAGAGGATGCAGTCGTTGATGCATGCATGTATCTTCAGAACCTCTAAACCTAGAGGGCAGACAACCTTCTTTGCTTCGTACGTACTGGCGGGCAACTCGTTATTCTTTGGAAACATATTCTTCAACATTTTCAGCAAGTTTTCAAATGCCGAGTCAGCTACACCTGCCTGTGCCTTCCATTTCAGCAAATCCAGTGTGCAGCCCAACTTTTTCAGACCATCATCGCATCCAGGGTACAACGACTTTCTGTGATCCTCTAACATGCGATCCAAATTCTCCCTCTCCTTTTCAGTTTCGCAGCGTCTCCGTGCATCAGCAATGGTCCGACCAAGATCATCAACGGTCTCATCACGTGCCTCTTCTTCACCTTCCCCTTCACCTTCCCCTTCACCTTCCCCTTCACCTTCCCCTTCACCTTCAGCATCCTCCATGAAAGTATCACCGAAATGAGCAAGATAGCTTTCATCGATGAAATCATCCCCTTCTTCATCTTCTTCCATTATAACCCCTCTTTCTCCATGCTTGGTCCAACAATTATAGCTTGGCATGAAACCGTGCCGAAGCAGGTGCAGGTGAACTTCTCTTGAGGAAGAGTAACCCTTCTGATTCTTACAGTCAACACATGGACAGATAACAAAACCCTTCTGCTTGTTCGCATTAGCCACTACGAGGAAATCTTTCAAACCCGTAGTGAACTCGCGGGAGAGTCGGTTACCGTACATCCATTGCCGATTCATCTGCATTATTATAATATAAAATATATAATTAACCATCATGCATTTGTTAAAGTAACTAGCTATAAACAATAGAAATTAAACAATGAACAACACACATGCATATTTTATCAATGACACACATGCATGAAAGGTTCAAGTTGCTAACCGTGATCGAGGAGGAACCTCAAGTGTGGCTCCAACACTTCATATCATGTTTGTTTCACGCTGTTGGGCATTTCATCAAACACCTTGTGTGCATAAGAGGAACCAAAAGCAAACCTACACCCCCTTGTGAAGAGAAGTGGCACCAAATGGCTAAGTGAGTGCGCTGAACTGGTATATATAGGGGAGGAGCTTTAGTCGCGGTTGGCCAGGCCAACCGCGACTAAAGGCCTTTGGGCACCTTTAGTCGCGGTTGGCCTGGCCAACCGCGACTAAAGCCCCTCACGTGCACCAGCTGGCCACCGAGCACCCTGGCCCAAGCCTTTGGTCGCGGTTCGTCTGCCGAACCGCGACTAAAGACTTCATTAGTCGCGGTTCCTACAGTTTCGCGACTAATGGGGCTGGACGGAAGCCTCTTTTTCTACCAGTGGTTCAAAAGATTATATAAGCAGACATATGCGGTTTAGAAAGAAAGAGCACTAAAGGGTCGATACATCCATGAGCAACTGCAACTTGGTCTTCATTTTTCACAGTATATCCTACTCTTCTCCAAGATGAGCTCTATCTTCTTTGTGAAATAACTCCTTCACAATGTTGCATGGTACAATATCATCACGTCAACATTCTGTACAGCTGTACTCACCTTTCCTTTGAATTTCTACCTTAGGTGTCTTCTGCTGTTGGTATTTTGTGTCCTTGTGAAGTGTTGGTAGCATCTAGTGGCTGGAAATGATTCACAAAACAATATGAGTTTAAACTGGTATAGTATATTTCATTGAAATTTACAGGAGCATGGTCTGTTATTGTTTAACTTGCTATTCTCTGCTCCTAGTACTGCATCCTCATGTTGGGTGTGAACAATAGACCCCAGAGTTCGCCCTCGGAGACAAAAGGCAAACGGATGCCATCGATGGCTATGAAGAAACAACTGGCGAGCCTCTCCCCGCCCACGAACATCTACATCACAGTCCCCAGTAATGGAGCATGGCGTGATGGTGGAAGTAGCGCTAAACCCGCCCGACAGCTAGTGTGTCCTCTTCATCCTGTTTGTGAATTAGTGAGGACTAAGATGAGATATAGTGTGGCGTGAGATATCCTTGGCTGCTGGTCGTGCTTTCAAACAGTGTGTCTATCATAAGCTCATATAACACATGGCAAAGATACAGATTGTTCAGGCAGTACTAAGAGAAGCGCATAGTCAAAAGACAATATATACTATATAGCTCATAGAGAAAAGTTTGATAACAGTGTCGCTCCTTCTTGGTAGCCAGGTACTACTGCAAATGATGCATCTTATTCTTCATCATATTTGTAAAATTTTACAGGAACTAACTACAGGGCACTGGAGCAGCATATTTTTTTCATTGTTTCCTTTGGTAGCAGAAAAGTAAAAATACCTTGTTGGGCCTCTCAAGTAGTAAAAGGCATCACTGCCCTTGCATGCACATTGTGGTTAAATTCGTTCAGAGCCTATTTTTAGAGGCTAAATCTATGGCTCTGCCCTTGAACCTGCATCATACAAAGGAACCACTTGTTAAAACAGTGCTACTATTATTTTCTATTAAACCTGCCTACTAAAGTGGTGAGACATATTCTGCACAGATCATGTAGGTTAATTGCTTCTAGCGAGGAAAAGGTAAACACTCATGCCAGCCAAAGAAGACATCTTTAAATCTCTTAGTTGCATTTAAATCTATGGTAGACTTTTTCAGTGGAAAACTCCTGGAGTAGATATTCCCTTTTTTGGTTTTTATTAGCGCATACTTCTGAAATCTTGCACTTTAACAGCAAAAAAAAGGGATAAAGGAACAACTTTTTCAGGGAGATAAAAAGGAGCATTACCTAGCCCAGTCAATTAACGGAGTACGGGTGTATGATGTAGACATAAATTTTTGAGGTAAATATCATGGAGGCAGGGATTCAAATTTTCAAGGTCTTCAACTTTTATTCTGGATGGAATTCTTTAAACGGAACGATGTTTACATCGATTAATAAGGTATGAACCTAACAATCGAGTGTAGTTAAAATTTAGATGCTCAAGAAAAACCTTTGAAACATGCTCACCACGATTCCCTAGCTCATTAATGAGTTTACTGTAGTACTCTAGCCACTTTGGACAGACAGCTCTAGGAAAAGTTTAGTTGGAATAAACCTTCACCAGGAAATGGATAACCTGTAAACCCCAAGGCTTGTCTCAGAGATCAGCTTGACATTCTCCTGCAAAATCAGATAAAGAAGATTTCATTTAGAGCTGCTAAAGGAGAGAATTGATCAAGATTTGTGCAAGACCCCAGATAATTTACCATGTATTTGTGGTGCCCATTTGCAGTAATATATCCCATACATGCTGCATAAAATTATTCTACCAAGAGGGAACTAACGTCAAATGCCCACTCAATGCGCCGACAAACTAAGGAGTAATTGATGTAGCGCTTTGGTGTATTTTGGGAATAGCCCAATTTCAAGCAAATTGACTTGTTCTGGTGATACATCGGACCACCTAATACATATTCTAACCCGGCAGATAAACACGACACTCAGATCAATACGATCTGTCATGACTGAAAAAGGAAACACGCTGTATGAAAACATAGGGGAAATTTCTAGCTGCAGGATAACCTCTGCTTCCACCAGTATCCGCTGTGCAAAACAAAAATTATGAGTGTGTGATCCGTCGGGCTGCATATTTTCTTGGCATCATAAATAGAGCCTTCCTTTAACTTCTTTCAAAACAGCCAACCTGGGCACATGGTATTAATCCCTTCATCATGCCACTCTATATAGTTAAAAGTAACTCCTTGGATCTATGTAGACCTAAGATTCTCTTTAACAGATAGAAAATCCAGCAATGAAACAAAGGAACCTAGCTAAATCCAAGGATCTACTCCATGGTAAGGCACCAACAAAACAAGAAAGCCCCCTACAAAACTCCCGTGGCACAAGAAGAAACCCAAGACATTTTTACAGCAACCTAGCTAGTCCTACCAAATGGTAAATGAACATAAGAGGGGAAGGAGCTCACCCAGCACGAGCATGACAGGTGCAGCCGCCGACGGCAGAGGCAAAGCAAAGATTGCACAAAATCGCCCATGCAAGGAAGAACCCAACATACCTACTTTAGGCATAAGAAACAGGAATGTGTTTATAGGAAGGATTAAATATTACAGTATCAATATTTTTATCAGGTTTCCATAATTTGGAAAGAAAGATAGCTGGACTGAGAATTTGGGAGATAATTACCACATCTGCAGTATGCCCCCTTAAGGTCATAATGACCTTCCAATTTTCTATATCTGCAGGCTCTCCACTTCCAAACTCAGATGTACCGGAACCAGCTTTCCTTTCACGAATTACGATAGCTTGATCGTCTGATCCAGAAGCGAGATAGCGTCCATGCTTGGCCCATCTCACACAGTTTACTGATCCGAAATGGTCACGCATTGTAGCCAGAAATGTTTGATTGGAATCATCATTTTGGTTGTCTTTGCTCACGGGTTTCATGTTCCATATGTGAACCTATTTTTTAAGAAGGCAAACAGATGGAGATTAGCAACGGTCATGTTACTTAACAAATTGGTTAAAATAGAAATAATAATGTAAAGAGTTGATGCACAATTCTTGCAGTATGACACAACAACAAGTTAACAACATCAACACTGCAGAATCCAACCAATATATCTGCATCGTCAAACAAACATCCTACCAATAAATTTGACTGACAGTCGGCTATTTCAGTAAATAAATCATGAACCATAACTTTCTATTAATTACCTTCCATTAGTAAGAAAAATGGCCCAAATTACCATCATAAGAACGGTAGGCTTGAGCCCCAAAAAATTTCAAGCTTGACCAGAGAGTGCCACCAAATAACAAGTTCCTAATACTACAACAAAAACTAACTTCAGTGAGGACAACAATGAGAAGCAGCACCAACTGAGACACACAACCACACAGATTCCTGTAAGCCGGAAACGACAACACTGAACCTCACAAGCTTATGCAGAGAACGCCATGTAAAATGAGCAACGATTACCGCTACAACACTGAACCTCACACGCTTATGCATGGAACAACATATAGAATGAGCAAGCGCTACGACACACTGATTTGTACTATTTCCATCCACACTTGGTCTCAACGCCAAAATTCATGGCTGGAAAGAACTGAGCCTGGCACTACTCCCCTGAGCCGGAAACGACAACACCGAACCTCGCAGGCTAATGCAGAGAACGGCGTATAAAATGAGCAATGGCTGCCACTACATCACACTGATGTGCACTATTTCCATCTGCACCGAACCTCAGCGCCGATTTGCCGCTGGAAAGAACTGAGCTTGGCACAGCCAAGCCGAATTCCCGATCTACAGAGCTCAAATCAAGCGAGAAAAATTAGCAAGAGGGGGGAAATCAACCTTCTGGTCGCTACCTCCCGTGGCGAAGCGGAGGCCGCTGGGCTGGATGTTGATGGAGAAGATCTGCAGGCCGTCATGGCGAACCCAGCTAGGCTTCTCCATCAGCATCTCCGTGCCCCCGAGGTCGGGAAGAGGAGGAGTCCTGTCCGCACGGGTGACAGACGCGTGCCGTTCTCGGTGAAGACGCAGATGCGGCAGCCAGTGTCGCAGGAGAGCACGTAGCGCGCCCGGCGAGCCGTCGAGGGCGCGCCGTCGAGGCCGCGGACGAGGAGCCGGGAGGAGGCCGCGGACCAGGAGCCGGGAGGAGGCCAAAGTGAGGCACGGGCGGGAGGAAGAGGAGAGGGGACGACGGCGCGCGAGTGCGTGGCGGGTGCCTGGGCGAGCGACGGCGGCGGCCGGCGGGGCAGGGAGGCGGGCGCGGGTTAGAGTTAGGGTTTGGAGGGAGAGAGAGAGAGGCGGGCGGGAGGAAGAGGAGAGGCAGCGCGCGAGTGCGGGAGGAGGTCGCTGGGAGCGGGTCCCTTTTATACCTCAGGACGCAAAATGACGAAAATGCCCTCGGCGGGGCAGGCTATTCACGCGCGGTGGCACGAAGTTTTGACACTGTTTCGATCTACAGTGACTCGCCTCGATCTAACGGACTGTATCTACTCATCTCGTGATCGGACGGACGGGAACGCATCAAGGACCAGATCCTACGGCTAGGAATCGCTAAACTCCAAGGAGGCTGGGTTCCTCCCACTATGTATCTTACCCTGATGATGCAATCTAGTGTGTGTCCGCAAGCTTCAGTCAATAGTTATTGGTTCAGATGTAGTTCTCGATCGATGTGAAATAACTTGATGACGCTTAAGAGTAATTTTGTTTTGTATTCCATGTGCAAACATAAAGTTAAAGGGAATTAGCTGTATCCTAGCCAACAATTTGGGAGATCTTATTCATCCCATTTCGATGAATCAATAGATCACATAACGCACCCATATTTTGCAGGACAGGGTCGGCCTAAAAGACAACTTTATTTTTTCGGAAAAATATATTAAATTCTGATATCGGGACGGCAGCCCATTAGCAGCGGAAGCGTGCGCACAATTTTCAAGACCGGGCCGGCACACACACAATTTTAGTTAAGGAATTGCTTCGATGGAAGGGCGCCCCTATATCTCGCATTCAGCGAGACAAAGGAACCCTAGCTGAAGGTGCCGCGAGTAGCGCCGGAACAGGCGCGAGGGAAACAATAGATTCGTTTTTCTGATTTTTTTCATGTTTTTCTTTCTTTTTTTTACTTTCGTTTGTACATCCAAATATTCTAAATAAATACATTACAAAAATCACTCTACAAAAAATATTTAAAGAATATTGATCAAACATTTAAAAAATGTCCATTGTGTATGCAGACAATGTTTATCACGAATAAGGAAAAAGGTATAAAAAATATATGTATGAAAAAAAGTGCATCAAATTCTATTAACACGGTTCGATGTAGCATCGAAGATGTCGACGAGAAATCTAATGATGAAAATGGTTCGTAATTTGAACACATGATTCAAGAGATAAAACAAACGTCACCCAACAAGAGGCAGGAATGACCTCCTCTACAAGGAGCACTCTCTAATTAGCGATGTCACCCAACAATGTGTACTTTCCCGGGAAGGAGGGAGTAGCAAGGCAGTAGATTTTCACGGGCCAGAGTGGGCTCGTTTAGAGGGAGGAATACGAAATAGTACGACACGTCTCTGAAGTCTCTGAAGCCTGAACGTCTCTCAAGTCTGAAGTCTGAACCTTCCTCGTGCTGTTCCAACCTCGGTTTCCTCACCCTCACTCATGATTACAACAAAGAAAACTGTGGTGAACGGGGAGCAGGCAGTGGTGGTGCTTTTTGACTTGGCACGGCACAACAAAGACAAAAGGTGAAAAGCAGCGGCCGGGTTACGATGCGACTACTGTTCTCAACCAGTTGCTGCCCTCTCCATCCCCTGATAGTTGCTTCCGTGGTTCCTCCGGGATCTGCTGATGGATGCGGTGGAAGACACCATGCTGGAGGCCGCCATTGGGTGGCTTGCAGACACCATCCTTGCAAATCTCCCAGACGGCGGCAAGCTGGATTCCTGGATTCGCCAGGCAGGCCTGGGCAACGACATCGGGAAGCTCAAGGCCGAGGTCGAGGCGGTGGAGATGTTGGTTTCTGCTGTGCAGGGGAGGGCGGCCCGGAACAAGCCGCTGGCCAAATCCCTCGCTTGTCTCAAGGAGCTGCTCTACGACGCCGACGATGTGGTCGACGAGCTGGACTGCTGCAGGCTCCAGCAGCACGAGCTCCAACCAGGTAATTCTGGTAACGCAATTTTTTAGATCCAAGTATCTTCTCAATTGCTTGCTAATCGGCAGTTCCAAATGCTAAATATCTGCTCCATTTTTTCCCTCTGCCTTAGGGACACTGCTCCAAACGCAGCAAGTTGAGGGATCTAGAGAAAATGCTGGTGATGTACAGCGTAGCAGTAAGGGCAGGTTACGGTTCGAGGGATGGAATCACTTTGACATCATAGAGTCTGAACAAAATGGAGGGCCTGCCAGAGCAAGATGCAAGCGCTGTCAAAAAGAGCTTAAGTGCAAAACCAAAAATGGGACATCAGTTTTGCACAAGCATCTCGAAACCAAAGCGTGTCAAAATAGCACAGGTGGAGCAAGTCACCCTTCTTCAAGGTACCTAGATTATTTTTTCTGCATTGCACCAGCACACTTTTTGCGACTGTTTTCTAATACACATGTGCTTAAGAGTATATTAATGTTCTCACTGTCACTGCTAATCCATGATGATCTATTTCTCATTGCAGCACCGCTCATGCTACTGCAATTCCTATGCCTGTTGTGACTGGTGATTCACCAAACAGAAAAAGGATGAGAACCGGTCAGGAGTCAACACACATCGCCGCAGTTAACCCAAACAGGTGGAACAAGGACACATTTCCCGAAAGGATACAAGGCATCACTAGTCAGCTGCAAGTCAAACGAGAGGCTGTCACAAAGCTTCTCAAGATACTTGGGCCAGACTCTGGGGGTGCAAGTTCTAATCACTGTCATATTACAATCTCAGATCCACACCGAAGAACATCAGGTCTTGTTCAAGGAAAAGTGTATGGAAGAGCTCAAGAGAGGGGATCCATCAAAAAGTTGATACAAAAACACAAATCAACTGAAGGTGTAACTGTTCTGCCTATTGTAGGCATAGGAGGAGTTGGGAAGACAGCTCTCGCTCAACTTGTATACAATGATCCAGCTTTGGAAAGTCAGTTTGATCACAAGATATGGATTTGGGTGTCTAACAACTTTGATGAAATGAGACTCACAAGAGAGATGTTAGATTACGTCTCGCATGAAACACATGATGGCCTATGTAGCTTTCCCAAGCTTCAGGAGGTCTTGAAGGGTCATTTTAAATCAAAGCGGGTTCTACTTATTTTAGATGATGTCTGGGAAGCCATGGATGACGGCCAATGGAACACATTGTTGGCCCCTTTCAAGTCTGATGGTGCAATTGGCAATCTAATAATTCTGACAACTAGAAAACCGTTTGTTGCCAAAAGGAGAGGTACAGTTGGACCAGTTAGCTTAGGTGCTTTGGAAAAGGACCATTTTTGGCAATTGTTTAAATCATGCGCGTTTGGGGATGTGAATTACGAAGCGCAAGCAAGTCTAAGTGACTTAGGACAGGAAATAGCACAAAAATTAAAAGGAAACCCATTAGCAGCACAAACTGCTGGGGCACTATTAAGACAACATCTTACTGTGGATCATTGGAGTAACATTCTGAAGACTGAAGCTTGGAAATCCCTGCAACACACTGGTGGCATCATGTCTTCTTTGAAGCTTTCCTATGATGAGCTGCCCTACCCTATACAGCAATGCTGGTCATATTGTTCTATATTCCTCTACGGTGATGAATTTCTTGCCGAGGAGCTAGTTCATCTTTGGATTTCACAGGGATTTGTGAAGCGTGATCATTCAAGTAAGAGTTTGGAGGAGATTGGACGGTACTATCTGACTTACTTGGTGAACCTGGGCTTGTTTGAGCAGGTTGAAAGATATATACTCCCTTTTGATGGTGTAACTAAAACTGGATATGCTATGTGTGGCCTGATGCATGATTTTGCAAGGCTAGCTTCAAAAACTGAGTGCGCGGCTTTGGATGGTTTGCAGTGCAATGACATATTGCCAACCGTACACCATTTGTCTATAGTAACCACTTCTATATATCGGTGGGATGATCAGACTGGGAACATACCTCGTAGTGAGAAGTTTGAATTTCTTTTGCAAAATATAGCCACACCAGTGAGAAAGTTGAGGACATTGGTGTTAATTGGGAACTATGACTCCTTTTTCTTCAAAGCATTCCATGATGAATTTGAAAAGGCACATAATCTGCGTCTGCTGCAAATGTCTGCAACATCTGCTAATTTTAATTCCTTCATGTGTAGCTTGGCAAATCCTACACGTCTTCGGTATCTAAAACTTGTGGATACTCATACTGAGCAGAAGACTTTGCCTCATGTTTTGAGCAAGTTTTTACATCTTCAAGTATTGGATGTGTTCATTGGGTTGCATACGGTTCATCTAGAGGATTGTGGAGAATGGAGAATAATTTCATCTCTAGAAATGCTTCGGTTTCTTAAACGGTTGAAGTTGAGGAGCATGCGGAGAGTAAAAGAAATATCATTTCCGTCATTGGAGGAGCTGGTTTTAGATGGAATGACAGATTTACAGAGATGTTCCTGTCTTTCCATGGGGGATATGAGGTCTAGTTTAAGGGTGCTGGAGATCCAGAGTTGCCCTGCACTTGAGGTGTTTGATCTGTTTCGGAAAGATCATAACTATGAAATTGAGCCTAAGCCATAGTTGCCGAGTCTGAGGAAACTCATCATGTTCAGGTGTCCTCATTTGCAGGTGCAGATCCCTCTTCCGCCTTCAGCCACATTTTTTGAACTATTAATCACCAGAGTTTCAACAATTATGGAAATAGAGGGATCTTCCATGGGAAGATTAATTTGCAGAAAGAGTCTTTTCCATGAGATGATGGTACTCAATGACAAAAGTTTGGCTTTCAATAATCTTAAGGATATCAAATACTTGGAGATATGGTCGGGCAGAGGCCTAACATCTATTTCATTCAAAGGATTAAGTCAGCTCATCTCTTTAAAGAGTTTGAAAATTGGGTACTGCAGAGAAATTTTATTTTCGGATGATGCGCCAGAGCAGACCCATGAAGACATGATAACTGCAAATGATGCTGCTCTCCCGGCTCTTGAAAGTCTCTGTATTAAAGAATGTGGAATAACAAGGAGGTGGCTATCTCTGATTCTGCGACATTCTCCAGCCCTGAAGAAGTTGCATTTATCTAACTGCTCACAGTTGAAACAATTATTAAACATAGAAGAAGGAAATACTCAATCAAACCTTCTCTCGGCTTTCGAGGCTTCGTCATCAGGGTATCTATCTGAAGCGTCAACAGGATATGCAGATGACACACGGCCAACCTCAAATGTAGACGGACTCGTGCACATTCCGTTGAATCTCAGAAGGATATCAATTAAGAATTGCCCTCATCTAATATTTGACGGGAGTAGGGAAGACTGCCAAGAGAACGACAGATGTCTCCTCCCGCAATCACTTGAAGATCTTGATCTTGATTGGTTATTTTATCCCCGAAAAGCTCTGTGGCCTGCTTTGTGGAAAATCTCACCTGCCTCAAAAAATTAAATGTAAGGAGCGGAAGTTTGGAATGTCTAAAACTGGATTCTTGTACGGCCTTGGAAGAATTGGAAATTAGATGTAAACAGCTCGTCGCATTACAGGGCATGCGATCGCTTGGAACCCTCAGGTCTTTGGTATTAAATGGAAGCTCAAAATTATTGGAATCACTGCAGCTGCATTCCTGCACAGCGCTGGAACGTTTGGAAATTGGTTGGTGTAGTTCGCTCGTCACATTAGAAGGCTTGCAATCCCTCGTGAACCTCAAGCATTTGAAAATACGCCAGTCCCCTGCCGCTTACTTGTCTCTCCTTAACACGTCATTCTGCAAGGGCCTCACCTGCCTCCGAAGCCTAATGCTTACTCTTTCGGATGCAACGAGGCTAACAGATGAGCAAGAGAGCGCGCTTCAGCTCCTCAGGTCCCTGCAAGAGCTCCACTTTGAATATTGTGCGTATCTCGTAGATCTTCCTGCGGGGCTGCACGGCCTCCTTTCCCTCAAGACGTTGAAGATCGTAGGTTGTGGTCGCATCTCAGGGCTTCCAAAGGAGGGCCTCCCTCCTTCACTGGAAGAACTGGAAATCTTCAATTGCAGTGCCGAGTTATCAAAACAATGCAGATTGCTAGGAACAAGCAAGCTAGAGGTCAAAATTGATTGGGTCTATGTGGACTGATTACCGAGTATCTTTCTAAGGTATACTTCTACCATATACCCAGTCATTTTTCGCCTAACCACCAAAACCATACAGTTATATGCTATTCAAGGGATTGCCCAGGCCATCCCCGTCCTGGGTCACCTGTTACAGTACTTATATTTGAAGTGGGGGAAAATGCTTAACGTATTTTTCTTGTGATATAAACAGGTTTGGTTTCACTTCAGGGCCTCACCCTCAACCTCATGTGGTCATGATAATGGTGTGTTCTGTTCCAGCCTTTTCCGTATCACCATTCTGAATTTCTCACTGCTTGCTGAACGAATCCATCATCTCGCTCTCGAGTTCCTCCTGTACGTTCCAGTGGGCCAAAATACAAAACTGGATTCCCGTACAATGATGAGACTGTAGTCTGAAACCCGTGAGTTAAGAAACTGTATATGTAAATTGTTGTGCAATGATGTTGTATTTTCAAGAACTGATGCAATTTTCGTCAGAGTACTTCCATTTTTTCCGGGCCGGCGGTGTTGTCTGGGTGGATAGCAGCGACATATGAAAATGCTTGATCTTTTGTGATCTTTCTCAGATTTTTTTCGACCACACTTCGTTCATGGGTGTGCAGATTTCTGTTCTTGAAAATAATTCTGAGCACCTTGAAATGCTTGGGGGTGTACAATCACAACAGATGGGTTTTTCTAGCTCCATTTGGGCAGCAATCTGAACAGTCCGCACTGACTGTTACTATCTTTGTTTTTCTTTTCAGAAATTGTTTCAGATTTTTTTTCCAGAGTATTGTGGTGTGTAAGAGTAGGAGTATTAGCAGGTGACACTATTCTTTACAACTGGGAATTCCTTGAGAAAATTCGAGCATCCTGCATTTTTCGGGTCCGGCGGTGCGCAGCAAGCAGAACAGAGGATGCATCTTTCTAGCTCTGTCTGTGATCAAGTTTTAACAGTGCAGTCACTGAATGTTTGTTTTAGTGGTGATTTTTCTTGGATTATTCTGAGCACTATGATACTAGTATATTTTTCTCAAGTCCGGCTGTGTTTTTTTTTTTGAACAAGGTGTACAACAATTGACAGTTGATGCATGTGTCGAGCTCTGTTATATTCTCTGTTATATTTGTTCTCCATTTTGGTTTTCGTGGATAGAAAAAATACTGTAACTTGCATCATCATTCTCTATAAACATGACTGAGAGCCCGAGACTTGTCTCAGATGGTAAACTCGAATCAGCATCGATGGAGCTGGTCGTTGGAGGGAGGGCGTCATAGGCATGCTTCGATCGAACATCTTAATTGGCGAGTGAGTTTGGTTTTCATCGAGAGAAATTTTCAATCTATTCATCGATCATGGCAGTACAGAAAACGCTATAGGTAATAAAAATTACAACCAGGTACATAAACCATCTAACGATGACTACAAGTACTGTAATAAGTCAAAGACGCGTCACCGTCATCATCACTCCCTCACCGGAGATAGACAAAATTTTTTTTTTGAAAGAAGGCCATCATGGCTAGCTTTATTAACTCAACAAAACGTTTACATCACCGGCTAGTTTACGAAGGAGGAAACTAGGGGATCATCATCCTAAATACTAGAAAGTTTGAGAACTAGGTTGTAGCCTAGTGGCAAGAGAGCGCAGTGGCGTCTCCAGCAACCAGGGTTCGAGCAGTGGCGTCTCCAGCAACCAGGGTTCGAGTCACGTCGGGGACGAATTTCTGGTTTTTCACAAGGGATGCTTCTCCTATATCAATAAACCATGGGTGCTAGTGCCCATGAGTTTTATCTTTTTAAATACTAGAAAGTTTATTATGAAAACTAATTTGAGCTAGCTCATGGACAAACCTTATTGTAATAGACAGTGGAGAAGTCGTCGTGCTGTATATACATGATTGAACATGTGATAAGTCCCTTCATTAAAAAGCGTAATGATTACTGTCATATTGTCAAAATTGCTCAAAACAGGAACCCGGAAAAATCCCAGTTATACGTATTACTTAGCGTAACTCGATATTTAGTACTTTTTCATCCAAGATAAAATAAAATATTTGAGTGCTTTTTCATGTATACACTTTTTTTTATTCTCCACCCGCGACGCGAACCTCACTCATCGCCTCTGTCTCGTTCCCATTCGCCGTGTTCGGCCGCCATGGATTCGATCTGCCGTCAGAGGCCGCCGCCGCCGCCACTGCCTCGCCCCAGCCGCGAAGCGCGGTGCCTCTCCTCGCGTCACCGCCTCTGCTTTTACTGGCCCCGGAGGACGGGCAGCAGCGTAGGGGGAGGGTGGCGTGCGGCTCGAAGCAATGAAGGGAGGGAGGGGCGGTGGCCGTGGCTGCTCCAACTGGCGTGCTGGGGCGGCGCGTGCTCCCCGGCGATGACGCCTAGGATCTTCGAGGTTCAACCTCTCCTCTCCTCTCCTCTGCACCACCTTCTTTCCCCTCCGGCGGCCCGGGGGTGCTCTGCATATTGAAGTTAGGCCAACTCTAGCGCACGACCCCAAACGAACGTCCGTTTTGCTTGGATTCTGTCCGTTTGGGTAGGGCAATGAGGTCGTGTCCAGGCCATTTCTCGGATGCGGTGGCCGTGCGCCCAACGCGCGGACGCATCCCAGCTGCATCCGGGTACATTATATTTGCAAGCCCATAAACTTTTTTCATCATTGATTTTTGATACATGGGAATGCATCACCAAATTTTGACTAGAAAAGCAAGACCGAAGAAAACAAGAACCACAAGAATACATTTTGAAGATATCCAACTTCCATAACTGCTCCTGTATGTTGGATTAGTGCCTTCTCGATGCACTCATTGTTGATCTGCGGAGGCTCAATCTTCTTTGGGCAGTCATCACACTTAATGAGTGGCAACGGTGAGTCGACGAGCTTTTGGGCTAGCACCGAGCCCGGTCGACCGCCATTCGTGTATCTGCCGGGGACCACCGGCAGTGTAGATCCGAGCGGCTAGAGGAGGAGCCACTGCCTGCATGCGGCCTTGCGGCCTTGCCGGGGCCTTCTGGCCCGGTGCCCGGCCAGTCCATGGCGCGATGCGGCCTCCCACAGCCGGGCGAGCTCAAGACCGACCGGATCCGTTCCAAATCCGGGCGTGGGGTGCGCTAATCAGGTGGCCGTGGTTGGGCAGCTCCGGGGCGTTTGAGGGGAAGGGGGCTGGGTGTGCGCGCGTCCAAGCTGCACAGCTGCAATGGCAGCGGCGGCGGCGAGGGGCGGAGTGGAGAAGAGTGGAGGGGGTGCGGTTGGAGGGGGGAGAGGGGGCGGATAGAAAAAAGGGGTCCTTGTGCCACCGACGGGCGGGCAAGGGGAGTACACGCGCCTGTCCGCCCGCTGTCCATTTCACCCCAAAAGCGGCGTAAAGTTGGGCCGGGATGGGTCAAAAGCGGACAGAAAACGGACAAAAGTCCGTTTGTTCCCGCGCGCTGGGCCGTCTCGTTTGTCCGTTTTACCCCAAACGAACGGGACCGGACGGGATGGGGTCGCGCGCTGGAGTTGGCCTTAATAGTTATTAATCCTGTCATTGGTGTGAAGCCTAGCAGCTAGTGATGAGTCCCACTGTCAATTACTTCCTCCGTTTCAGTTTATAAGTCCTGCGTGTATACCTAGGTTGCCAGTTTTATCACCCTAATGTAAACTATATACACAAAAATTATACCTTTTGAAAATAGAAACTCCGAAGTTTATATTGGTATATTTTTTGTAATATATGACTTGTATTAGGTTGGGCAAATTGACGATTTAGGGATGCGTGCACGCCCTGTACACTGAGAGAGAGGGAGTAGATAAATTAGTACGGATGCGATCGTGGGTGCTAAACGATAATGAGCTGAAGGCGCGTCATGAACCACCTAATAATGACTACAAAACACTATAATGAGCCGAAGACGCGTCGCTGTTATTATTGCTCCCTCATTGGAGCCAGACCAACCTTTTTTTTAAGGAAGACCATAATAGCTAGCTTTATTAACTTAACAAAATGTTTACATCATTGGCTAGTTTACCAAGGAGAAAACTAGGGGATCATCATCCCAAATACTAGAAAGTTTATTATGAACACCATATTGAGCTAGCTCATGGACAAACCATGTTGTAATAGACATTTAAGAAGTCATCGTGCTACTGTTGTATACTCCCCCCTTTCTAATATAAGTCTTTTTAGACATTTTAAATGTACTATAACCTACGGATATAATTTAGACATATTTTAAAGTGTAGATTTGCTCATTTTATTTCGTATGTAGTCATTTGTTGGAATCTCTAAAAAAACTTATATTTGGGAACGGAGGGAGTAGTATACATGATTGAACACGGGACAAGCCCTCGATTAAAAAGCGTAATGATTACTGTCATATTGTCAAAATTGCTCAAAACGTGAACCCGGGAAAATGCCAGTTATAGTACATTACTTAGCGTAATTCGATATTTAGTACTTTTTCATCCGAAAAAAGAAGAAGATATTTGAGTACTTTTTCATGTATACACTTTTGTATTCTCCACCCGCGACGCGAACCTCACTCGCCGTGTTCGGCCGCCATGGATTCGATCTGCCGTCGGAGGCCGCCGCTGCCTGGCCCCAGCCGCGAAGCGCGGTGCCCCTCCTCGCCGCCAGCCGCCTCCCCTTTTTGCCGGGCGGTGCCTCCGGAGGCCCCGCCGTAGGGCCGCAGCGCGGACGATGGTGGCGTGCGGCTCGAAGCAAGGAAGAAGGGAAGGGGGCGGTGGCCGTGTCTGCTCCGACCGGCGTGCTTGGGCCGAGCTTCCTCCCCGCCGGCGACGCCTAGGATCTCCGAGGTTCGACCTCTCCTCTCCTATCCACCACATTCTTCCCCTCCGGCGGCCCGGGGGTGCTCTGCATATTGAAATTAACAATTAATCCTGTCAGCTGCCATCGATGTGAAGCCTAGCAGCTAGTGATGAGTCCCACTGTCAATTAAACTAGTACGCGATGCGATCTTGGGTGCTGAACGGGAGCACATGCCTCACCCTAGTCCCAGCAACCCATAATGTGCGTGCAGATCGATAACTAGGTTTAAATTTGTGTTAGCATGTACACTTCATCCTTGAACATCGAGTTAGCATGTGCATATGTAATACTCCTAGATCGATAAATAGTCAACTTGAGGCCTGGAGAATCTTGATTAAGAATGGAAGTTTTGAGACGATCGAGGTCGGTGTGTAAACTTCCATTATGGCATCTCAGATCCATCCACACACAAACTTTCAGAGGAGAAGAAAGAAGTTTGAAGTATTGATGGAGGAAACCGAGGTGCGGATTGGCAAATCTGTGCTGAATGAGTGCTTGGGTATGCCAAATGCGCCACGTATTTGGGTCGCCACCGCCGTGAGGACGTTAGTATTAGGAAACCCCCAAAAGTTATATGTGGGCATATAAAAGTAGAAACATAGTAGGAACTAAAAGCACCACAGAGTTCTTAAAAGGTAAGTATGAAGTATGAACCCATTAGCAAAAATATTTATCTGACAAAAATCAGAATTCATGAAATGGGGCCATTCGATTCAGATTCTTGCAACTTTGAGTACAAGTAAGAAGATATGGAACTCCTACAAAAATTAGTGAAAACTAATGTATTTCAGATTGGTTTTTGTTTCATCCAATCCAGTGTATGTAGGTTTGTTTTAGGACATTGGCGTAGTTCTCAGGATGATTCTTTGAACATCAATTCTCGTGATAACATGTTGCCTCACATACAAATAACTACATCTTGTAGTTATGCATTTCATGATAAATCTCGCAATATCAGTTTGATCTTTTGGATGATACTAATTTTTCTCTTATAAATAGTCAGATTTTGATATAATTGCCACGGTCTTAGGGTCAGGATATGCACTTTGCGTAAATTAAACATGTAAGAGTTAACGCTCTTCGTGAGTTGTGGCTAAGAAATCACATGCCTCACGCAAGTTCCCACTGTTGTATTATGTCAGTCAAACTTTGTGGCTAGGAGTACATATTATGTTCATTATTGCCGCCGGCGGAAAGCTATTGGCATCAAATTTGTATGCATTTCCACTATTTTAGGCTGTGATGTGGGTTGTTAGAGGAAGGATGCCACATGCATACTTGGTCGAAACAACTAATGTATGGTAGCTCCTACGAGTGAGGTTGCTCCTGCATACTTGTCTGGGTTTGATCCTTAGGATTCAAATCATGTTCAGGTACACAACTGCACATATACGTACTTTTGTTTATTTATTTAGCGTGTACAGAGAGGATGCTACGCTGAGGTGTATACATACACAAGTGGTTATCAGTGCAGCTGGCGTCTAGAAAAATACAAATTAAGAAATATATTGGGAATCATACCTCAAGAATTATGTTGAAACATACATACACAAATTAAGAAAGGAAGTTGTGAAGCAGGTCAATCAGTAATTCTTCATTATCTAAAAAGGGCATGAGACTGCTAATAATGAATAGATCTAATCGTTAGACTCTATGCTAGTATAACAAGGTGCGATGTGAATGTGATCTTGGGTACGCGAAATCGGTGCTGAATGGAGCATATGCCTCACACAAGTCCCAACAATCCACAATTTTTGTGCATATCGATAGATAGGTTAGGCTTTGTGTTATATGTAATTGATCCTTAAACATTTGCGTTTGTTATATGCCTTTGTTTTACCCAGGCAGTGCCTCCGAAGGCAGGCTGGAAGCAGGGGAGGGAGGGGGTTATTAGCGGGGGCTGTGGCTGCTTCGACCGGCATGTGCGCTGGCTGTGCTGGGATTGTGATTTCTCTCCAGCAGCGCTCCTAGAACCCCCAATGTTTGAACTCCCATCTCCACCACCTGCTTCCCCTCCGGTGGCCCGGGGTTGCTCTGACTATTTAGATTAACAGTTAATTCTGTCATCGTTGTAAAGCCTAGCTAGTGATGACTCGCACTGCTAATCTAATTAATATGCCTCACGCAAGTTCCAACAATCCACCTAGCATGTGCGTTCAAACTCCTTGAATCCACTTCGACGTAAAGTCAAACACTGTGTTAGCATATACTGAAAGTTTGATCCTTGATGCTTGCCAAGTTGATCCTTGAACATTGCGTTGCCATGTGCATTCGTTGCATATACTGTTTGTTTGTGCTGAAGTTTCAACAGTGCACTCACTGAATGTTTGTTTTATTAGTCAGGATTTTTCTTGGATTATTTTGAGCACTTTGATATATTTTTCTTATGTCCGGCTGTTGGCTGGAGGTTTACACCAATTAACAGTTGGAATCCCAGTTATATTACTTAGCGTAATTTGATATTTACTGGAGTCACCCACAGGATGAGATTGGAACAGGACAGAGGGAACTCATTGCCTCTGTCTCGTTCCCTTTCCGCCGTGTGGCGCCATGGATTCGATCTGCCGATGGGTTCGAGCCCACCGCCGCTGCAGCTGCCAGGCCCCAGCCGCGAAGCGCGGTGCCCCTCCTCGCCGCCAGCCGCCTCTGCTTTTTCTGGGCGGTGCCTCCGGAGGCCCCGCCCGCCGTAGGGCCGCAGCGCGGGCGAGGGTGGCGTGCGGCTCGAAGCACGGAAGAGAGGAAGGGGGACGGCGACCGTGGCTGCTCCGACCGGCGTGCTGGGGACGCGCCTCCTCCCCGGCGGCGACGCCTAGGATCTCCAAGGTTCGACCTCCTTTCCTCCTCATCCGGCGGCCGGGGGTGCTCTGCATATATTGAAATTAACAATTATTAATCCTGTCATCGGTGTGAAGCATAGGAGCTAGTGATGAGTCCCACTGTCAATTAGATAAATTAGTACGCGACGCGATCTTGGGTGCTGAACTGGAGCACATGTCGCACGCTAACCCCAACAACCCGTAACGTGCATCTACGCAGATCTATAGGTAGGTTAAATTTTGTGTTAGCATGTAGTAGTAGTATAATTGATCCTTGAAGACCGCGTTAGCATGCGCGGCGTTCGTAGTAGATCGATAAATAGGCAAACTTGGGGCCTGACAAGTTTGGATTAAGAATACTAGAAGATGTGAAACAATCGAGGTCGCTAAGTAAACTTCTATTATCTAAACAGGATCTGAGAGCATGAGATCTGCATCCCAGATCCATCCGCATACAAACGCTCAGAGGAAGAGAACAAAGAAGTTCGGACGGTACTGATGGAGGCCACCGAGGTGAGGATTGGCAAATCCGTGCTGAACGAGTCGGTACGCCAAATTTGCCATCAAGTATTTGGTAGCTAGATTTGCTCACCCAACAAACATAATACAGGAGGATGTTAGGATTGGAAAACCCCAACAATATTATATGTGGGCCCATAAAAGTGGAAACATAGTAGACATAAAAAAATGTTTATACAAATCTTAAAAGGCAAGTACAATGTGTGTGCAGATCGGTAAATAGCATAGTTCAAAAAGCACTAGGCGTTAATTGTGCGTTTTGCCACTACCTTACGCTTTTCTGACCAAAGCGCATGCTTATGCGTAATTAACCGCAGATTAAACGCAGTTATGCGCTAGGCTTTTTGCTATCGCCTAGAGTCTAGGTGCAGTTAAACGCTCGCTTAGGTGCGCCTTTTTTAAATATGGTAAATAAGTTGGGCTTTGTGTTTATATGCAGTTGGTCCAACATTGCAATGGCATGTGTGTTTTTAGTAGATCAATAAATAGTCAAATTAATGAAATACATTAGTACAAATTAACAGTTCGTTCCTAGCCTAGTTAGTAGCATTGTCACTACATTTGAACTTTAAGCCGTAATGTGGGTTGTAAACGTTGGAGGGAGGAAGTGACAAGCAGGCTTGGTTCATGCAGCTTAATTAGGCGAGTGAGGTTTGTTCTTGTGTGTACATATACATGTGGTGGGTGAGTACAGCTGGCGTCTACTCTATAGAAATATAAATTAACAATTGATCCTTGTATGAGAGGGTGGTGAGGCATCGCTGTATCTTGTAACGAGAGCCTGGTGCAGAATTAACTAATGAGTCTTGCTGCTAAAACTAATATGTGAGGACCCGAGGCCTGCCGAGTCTTGATTAAGAATCAAAGTTGTGAAACGACGACTAAACTTCCTCTGTCTAAACAGGACCTCAGAGCCTGAGACCTGCATCTCAGATCCATCCACGCAAACACTCACCATAGAGAGAAAGAGAGAGGGAAGCTCGAGTGGTACTGATGGAGGCGACCGCGTTGAGCATCGGCAAGTCGGTGCTGAGCGGGGCCCTTGGCCTCGCCAAGTCCGCCGTTGCGGAGGAGGTGGCCCTGCAGCTGGGTGTACAGCGCGACAAGGCCTTCGTCACTGACGAGCTGGAGATGATGCAATCTTTCTTGATGGTGGCGCATGATGAGCGAGGTGAGCACAACAAGGTGGTCAGGACCTGGGTGAAGCAGGTCCGCGACGTCGCCTATGATGTCGAGGATTCGCTCCAGGATTTTGTTGTTCGTGTGGACAAACAGTCTTGGTGGCGCATCCCTCGCACGCTTCTCGATCGTCGCCATGTTGCCAAGCAGATGAAGGAGCTGAGGACCAAGGTCGAGGACGTGAGCCAGAGGAACTTGCGCTATGGCCTCATCAAGGGCTCTAGCTCCACTCAGCTTGCTGCCGATGCTGCCCCTGCCGCTGATGCTGCCATGTTCGGCGTTGATGAAGCAAGGCATGCCGCGAGGCATCACCAATCAAGATCGGATCTTGCCCAGCTGATCAACAAGGTGGGTGAGAACCAAATTGGAGTGATCGGTGTATGGGGAACAAGTAGCAGTGTTGGGCATACCTCCATCATCTGGGAGGCCTACGAGAATCCAATTGTGAAACAAAATTTTCAGTGCCGAGCATGGGTGAGGGTGATGCGCCCTTTCCATCCAACAAAATTTGTCCAAAGTATGGTGAAACAGTTTCAAGCAGCAGTAGGGGTTGGTGTTCTGCTGGAGAGGGAAAGGAAGGGCCAAGATTTGGCTCAGGCCTTCAATGGATATGTCAATGAGAAGCGGTACCTGATTGTGCTTACTGACCTGTCTACAATTGAAGAATGGCACCAGATCAAGACTTGCTTCCCAGAGAACAAACTGGGGAGCCGGATCATAGTATCCACGGAACATGTTGAAGTTGCAAGCCTGTGTCCAGGTCAACCAAGTACGGCGTCGGAGCTGAAGCAGTTGTCTGCTGATCAGACTATCTATGCTTTCTACAAGCAGGTACTACTTCAGTTTTAAACACATGTTCTTTTATTTTCAAATGGACCATCGAAAATATAAACCATTATATCAGTTAAAGTAGTAATATATAGTGACCAAAGGTAATCTCTATGGAGCGTCTCGTCCGTAGGCTCAAATTAATTTGCGTGTTTGCACAAGGTGAGGAAGGGGGAATTCTCTCTCTTGTTCAACCCAGCCTGTGAGCTGGGAACTTTTCTCCCCTGAGGCCCTGACTACCATGATGGTCCTAACCGGATACATTCTCAGCCTCCCGGGATTTCTTATCGACCTGCTGATACAGATGTCCTCTGCCCAAGTCCCTGGAAGAGGTAATGGCTGTTCAGTGGAGAGATATTAGCGGGCATCCAGTGTGAAATACCATAGCTTTCCTGCTCGTTGGCTAGTGACTAGGCTTGTTAATGGGTCTCCTTGAGCTTTCATCGCGGGGTTGCACAGAGCTGCCCAAAGAAGGGGTGTAAATATTGATATTTCATCCTACAAATAAACGCTATGTTGCAATGCTTTGGTAAAAGTGAAATCTCAAGGATTTGTATTTGTTTGACAAGCAGTTGCTCATGGTGTCCATACCATGCTGAGGGCTAAGGTTTTCAATAACTTTATATTCTCTTGTAGTACTAGTCAACTTTTGATGTATTCATGAATAATCTGTGCTCGTTCTTTTTCGCTTTTTAAACATTTATACTACTTTCATTATTTCTGGCGAAGTCAAGTCTAACCCAGGTCATCCTTGCTAAATTAACTTGTATACATACCATTCGAGCATGATATACTGTTTCTGGTTTGTTGTCACATTAACATTCCTGTACAGAAATAGACAAGCTTGAGCTTTCCTGTCAGTATTTCCATCATTAATTTTTTATCTAACTATTGTTTGCTTGTGTTCAGAGTTCTCATGAAGTTATATATCCATCAAAGCCAGCATCTAGCTCAAAGTTATCCAACATCCCTGAGAATGAGATACAAGAAGATCAATCCAATGCTGATGTTGATGGAAATATGACAGTGCAAAAGAAGTTCACACGCACCTACACAATGGCAGGTGTTCTGGAGGAATTTCAGCTTATTGGGCGAGAGAAAGAAAAATATGATATTATTGCACTAATTAAAGAACAAGCTAGCATCCATCAATTTGAGGTGATAGTAGTATGGGGAATGGGTGGTCTTGGAAAAACCACTCTGATAAAAAATGTTTTCCAGAGCAAAGATGTCACTGGCATGTTTGAGAAATATGCTTTTGTCACGGTCTTGCGACCTTTCAAGCTTGAGGAACTCCTTAGGAGCTTGGCATTGCAACTAGATGCAAACAAGGGATCCATGGACTTTGTAGGTGACACCCAAAAAAACATTGGTTTGATGGGAGTTGCAGACTTAATTGAAGTGTTGGGCAGACATTCAGAAGGAAAGAGTTGTTTGATTGTTCTTGATGACCTCTCATCTATTGCAGAATGGAATAAAATATTGCCAAGTTTACATGCAATAAAAAATCTGGTCATTGTGATCACCACAAGGCGAGAGGATATTGCTAAGTATTGTTGCAAAAAATCAGAGTGCATACGCTTGCTCAACGGTCTTGAAGAAAAGGATGCAAGTCACCTGTTCACAAGAAAGGTAACGAATAGTGCTCTTTATATTATTCACCTTATCTGCTAACAAAATAATATATTGTCTCTTTTTTATCTCAGTTCATTTTTTAGTTTTGAATGCTCATTCCAAATTAGTATCTTGTAAGCACATAATGACCAACTATCCATATAAAAGATACTTCAAAGTGGGTTGCAAAAGCATAAGATTAGGCCACCACGATTCATGTTGTAGACTCATCATTTACAAATGATATTGTTTTCAGCAACAAGCCAACAATATTCCAAAAAACTGATTACATCACACATTGCTTGGGTTAGGACAGGTTAGTATTAGCAACAAGCCAACAATATTCCATGAATTCACCACTTTCCATATAAAATTATACGTGATTCGCTTTTTTTGAGTAACCGGCAGGAGCTAAATTTTCATCAAGTAGAATAAGAAATGACCAGTTTATATAAAAAACTAGCGGAAAACCAATACATCAACAACACACGCACACCGGCCCCGAGGCCACGCACAAGCCGAGCTGATGGCTCCGTCAGTGTGTGACGAGCCAACCTCTCCAACATGGCAATGGTTTCTGAAGCCATCAAATTCTGCTTCCACACTGACCCTGGCACACACACCAGTCGAGTTAACAACTCTATCACCTCAGCGGCAAAAGCTGACGGAGCCACTGCGTGCAGCAACCACCTCATCCCAGAGCCGCCGCTCCGGCTTTCACGAGTGCACGAGTGCAACGAACAAGCCCCAAAGCAAGTCGAGGCAGGCCTAGCTAGATCTGGAGCTGCTGCTCCAGAACAGAGCAACATGATCAGCATGGCCGCTGCCAGCCGTGGACTTGGACGGCACATTTGTTTTTCGTCAAACCGTGGTGAATCACTTTTTTTCCAATTCATGTTTGTGAGGATTTTTTTTGTCTCACATTGTCAATTCCTTTTATGAAAGGGAGCCTTGGCGCAGCGGTAAAGCTGTTGCCTTGTGACTATGAGGTCACGGGTTCGAGTTCTGGAAACAGCCTCTTGCAAAATTGTAGGAAAAGGCTGCGTACTATAGACCCAAAGTGGTCGGACTCTTCCCCGGACCCTGCGCAAGCACGAACTACGTGCACCGGGCTGCCCTTTTTTTGTCAATTCCTTTTACACGAGATGAAGATTGTGATAAATCCAGTACATTTTCAAAAGCATTTGTTTTTGAATTTTTAATTTAAAAAAATTGTTCGGTTGGTGTATTAACCAATTTATGAGCATGAAGGTTGTGATAAACAATTGCATCCAATTTGTAGTTTGGTAGATTAATACTATTACTTAAGTTTTGTTCAAGATTAATGTTGCTACCCGTTACTAAATGTGGTTCATCTTCAGACATGAGTAATATTGTGGAAATGTTTATGAGTCTACAATTTTGCAAGCAATACTTAATCATGAAAAAATAGATAATTTAGTCAATGTTTGGGAGGAACATACCAGTGCTGATTCCCACGTTTAGTATATTAAATTGTACACTTAATGGGTATTTAAATGTTAATGATCATTAGCAGCGCCGTACCAGTGGTGATGTGACCTAGCGCACGTGATGCCTGCAGTGCTTGTGTATGGACCCTGCTGTGCCGATGGTGGGTCCGTGAACTATGCGAATTACAAGATGCATGTCCATTTAGTATACACTGCACCAAATACAGAGTCCAGATATTGACACGATTATGATCTCAATGCGACCGAGCGGCTGTGATAACAAAGCTACCTGTGTACTCGCCACCCAAACTGGGGAAGGGTAGCTATATTATAAGTAAACTAGAAAAAGTGGTTTGGATGCACCTAATTCGTTTATAGTTAGAAGACTAATTATATTTTCTACAATTGCAGGTATTTAAGAATAAAACTACAGATTTGGCTGAGCAACATCCTGCATTGGTTGAACCAGCAAAACTAATCCTGAAGAAGTGCAAGGGACTTCCCCTTGCGATAGTCACCATCGGTGGCTTCTTGGCTGATCAACCAACAAAAACTGCTGCAGAGTGGAAGAAACTGAATGAGCATATCAGTGTTGAGCTGGAGATGAATCCAAAGTTTGAGGTCATAAAAACAGTTCTCATGAAAAGTTATGATGGCCTACCCTATTATCTCAAGTCTTGTTTCTTGTACATGTCCATCTTCCCTGAAGACCGCAATGTTAGCCGGAGACGTTTGGCTTATCGATGGATCGCTGAAGGTTATGCGCGAGACAAGGCCACAGCAGATAGATACTTCATGGAACTCATAGAGAGAAGCATGATATTACCAACTCAGCAATCAGTTTGCAGCATACAAGGATTCGACTCCTGCCAGCTGCACGATCTGATTCGTGATATCAGCATTGCAGAGTCAATGGAGGAAAATCTTGTTTTCAGGTTGGAGGAAGGCTGCAGCTTGAACACCCATGGCGCAGTGCGTCACCTTGCCATAAGCAGCAACTGGGAGGGAGATGAGCGTGAGTTGCATAGCATGGTGGAGCTGTCCGGTATACGATCATTGACAGTGTTTAGCAAGTGGAAGCCATTTTACATTTCTGATAAGATGAGGTTTCTCCGAGTGCTGGACCTGGAAGGAACAAAAGGGTTAAAAAGTCATCACCTTGAGCACATTGGGGAGCTTCTTCATCTGAGGTACCTCTCTCTACGAGGGTGTGATGAAATCTTTTACCTCCCCAATTCAGTGGGTAATCTAAGACAACTCGAGATACTAGACATCAAAGGGACGAGTATAGCTATGTTGCCCAGAACCATCATCAAGCTTAGGAAGCTATGTTGTCTCCATGCTGGTAACGATTCCAGAGGGGACTACGAAGAAAATTGTTTAACAAAGTGTCAAGACATCTATGTACAACAATGTTTATGCTGCTTAGGCATTGGTGATTTAGATAGGAGTGAGGCTTGCTATCTTGCTTGCTGCATATCGTGCCCTAATATCATTAGGGGCATAGCTGCTTCTGGTGTTAAGGTGCCAAGTGGGACCAGCAAACTGAAGGCCCTCCGTACACTGCGGTATGTGCACCTTGCCTGGGGAAATGAAGTTATAAAAGAGATAAAAGGTCTTACCAGCCTGCAGAAACTAGGAGTGGTCGGCATCAACAAGAGAAATGGTCCGGATTTCTGTTCGGTCCTTTCCAGTCTCAGCCATCTTGAATCGTTGTCAGTGCGGTCAGACGATATCTTAAATGTCTGTTTGGATGGCATGTCCACAGCCCCGGAAAACCTACAGAGCCTCAAGCTATCTGGTAGCCTGGGAAAATTGCCGGAATGGATCAAGGGGCTCCAGAATCTCGTGAAGCTCAAGTTAGAACTCAGCAAGGTATCCAGGAACCTTGAAGCCATGCAAGTCCTTGGGAACCTACCAAACCTATCCATTCTGGGTTTGTGGGATCGCAATTTTAAGATCGATGTACTCCAGTTCCAAACTGGCCTTTTCAGAAGGCTCACGGTGCTTGATCTTTTCTACACAGATATGGAAATTAAATTAGTGGAGTTTGAGAAAGAATCAGTGCCCAATCTTGAATTGCTGACCCTTAGCCTTGGAGATACTGAAATTGCCTTCTCTGGTCTAGAACTTCTCCAAAGCATCAAGGAAGTACGGCTTGGCGTCCATCATCCCTGGTTTACACCCAAATTATCAAAAAATGGGGTACCCGGAAGAATGAGGAAACGAAGGTATGAACGGATGAAAGAAGAAGAAAAGAGAAACAAACACGTGCAAGATAAATTCAGGGAGGATTTGCAGGTGCAGCTTGATAGGAATAAGAATCGGCCAGTCTTGAAGGTGCAATGAGTCAGAAACCTGGTGCAGCTTCTGTCCTAAATATTCTGACTGAGTGGCTGTCATGCCATGCCATTGGAGAATCTATCTTTTACCTACCCTCATTGTTTTATCATTTGCCTTCCTTGTTAGTAATATTGTAATAATGGTCTGAAATAAATCCCACGCCTCGACGATATTGTTGTTCCGCGTCTGTTAGGTCTGGTATTTCTCTTCTCTTTTCTGCTTTGGGGCTCTCTTTGATTTTATGAAGAAAGAATGGCCACTGCAATATATGATGCTCTGTAACCGTATTTTCTGCTGGGCTGCTTAATAAGGGTGTGGTGATATCTTAGGCGATTGTAAAACTATCTGAATTAGATGCATAAAATTCGTCAGTACTCTGTACTATGTTGCACCATATGCTATGCTTGTCACCATTTTCTTTTGCAATTGGTGTGTATGCCAATTCTGCTCTGGGGCTCTGCTTTGATTTGGTGAAGATTGAATCGGCTCTGCAATATAAGGTGCTCTGTATCTGTATGTTCCGGCCGGCGATGTACACCCATCGTTGGGCTGTTGCAATAAGGTGGTGGTAATACCTTTGGCAATTGTAAAATGCTTGGATTGGATGCAGAAAACTTGTCAGTATTTTGCATCACACACGATTGCTTGTTTACAACTCTTTTCTTCTGTCCTTGGTGATCATCATGATCTCGAAGGGTCAGGCCATCTACGTAGTCAGGCAGCAACTGTTTCACACGGCAAGTAGTACATTTCACAGTAGGGCACCCTCCATGTGAAATAATTTAGCTGCCTTACTAGTACATCTCGGCTACGTCTCGCTGATTGCCTGGAGAGGGACTATAATGGCCCAGCCTAGTAGAGGAGTAATAGTTAAGTCCTTCGTTTCATTGCTTTGTTTTTTATTTTCCTACTAATTTTATTTATATTTCTCAAATGAAAAATATCTGTTTGCTCAAATTTTTAAAATGTTAGTACCATTAAAGAGTAATTTTGACATTTAAAAATGTTCACACGTTTAAAATTTTGTTTTTGACATTTTTAATAATGTTCATGAAATTTTAAAATTTAGTTAACATAGTTTAAAAGACAAAAAAAATCACAAAAAATAGGTCGTACCACTCAAAAACTATTCACAAAATAAAAAAGACGTTCATATGTTGTGTTCATCGAAACACAAAAAAATGTTTGTGCAATTTTAAAAACAGTTCTATGTATGTTAAAAAATGTTCACGGTGTACATAGAAATGTTCACCACATATTAGGATACAGTTTCAACATGTATTCATAAATATTCAACACATATCCAAACGGGCGAGCTCCTCTGCCCGGTCCTTGGTCAGGCTGCGCCACCATCCTCCTAATGAGGTACAGTACATTGCCGACTGCTACCGACGCCACCATAGTTGTGCCACATGGTCGTGGAGGTGGAGGCCTAGGGTTACGGTCTGGTGCTGGCGGGTGTGTCTGTGAGGGCCAAAGCGGCTGGGAAGAGCGGTGTGAAGGATGGCAGGTAGAGGGAGTATATAGGAGGAGGGAGGTGTGGTAGGTTCGCGTTCATGGTCGGTGTAATGCCACAATTAATGGCGGCGCAGCATTGTGTATGCAGACGCCGGGTAGCAGTGCTGAAAACCCCTGCGTCAGGCGGCATGATTTACACGCTGATCGCGCCGCGGTCACCACATACAGCCGACCCAAACGGGCGAGCTTGAGTCGGTGGCTACTTTAAAAAAAATAACCATCATCATTTTTTTATTTTTTTTGCGGGTGAAAAACTTGTATTACTCAACTCATAGAATTACAATCAACAACAGCTAGCTGGACAGTTTCTTCAGGACCAGAACCTAACCATGTCATGGTTCTACCTTTGGTACGAGCAAAAATTGCTAAACTGTCATTAACCCTATTTTGGAATCGAGAAATATGAGTAATACAAGATTCACGAAGACTCAAAAGATGTCTAATTTCTGTAACTAAAGAAGAATACATCGTTATTTTTATTATGAAGGGGTATGCATCAAATGCTTAGCTTAGTGGTGTACCTAAGCAAAAGTGTTAGCAGTAATTTTGTACTTCCTTCGTTTCTTAATGTAGTGCATATAGATATTCTAAAAAGTCAAACTGTACAAACTTTGACCAAGTTTGTAGAGAAAACTATTTAGATCTTCAAAATCAAATTTATAGAATATGAAAATATGACTTATGATATACCTAATGAGATGTATTTAGTATTATAAATGTATATATTTTTCTCCATCATGAGATAATGAAATATTTATTCTTCCAATGCAAATGGGCTCATTCTATATGGTCAGCCATCCAGACAACTTCTGGTTTGTATCTTTCTTATAGTGTCGCTAATGTATTTGGCAACTGGTTACATGAAATTGTTCACAGGTTTAGAACTCTTCCCAGGGTGAGAGGGCTTGCCGTTATTTGGTCACTTTGGCTATATAGAAATGATAAAGTTTTTGAAGATAAATGTACTTTTCTGATGCAAGTTATCTACAGATGTATCAAGATTCTTCGTTTATGGTCATATGTACAACACGTGAAGAATTGAGACCTGTTTACGGAGGTGTGTACATGATTGGAGGATATGCCGGCGAATACTTTTACCCAACATGGGTGGCAGCATGATCTTAGGATTGCCCCCCTACGCTTTAGGCATTACACGGACTGTACATGTCTTTTTGTATTTTGCTTTTTTCCGTATGTATGAGAGGACCTCGTTTGGTTGTGTACATCTTCGTTATGCAGAGGCCAGATGTAATGCTTAAATCTTTTAATAATAAAGTGCTAATTTTCAAAAAAATGTTCTCTATAAACTTGATCAAACTTTGTAAAATTTGACTTTTGGAAAAATCTATATGCACTACTTTTGTGGAAGTTATGGAGTATGAGCATTTTTTTTCGTTTATTATCCAGCCGTGAACCAAAGCTCATCACCTCTGTCCCATCCCCCTTCCACCGCCGTGTTCAACCGAGGTGATTCCTCGTCGCCGCTGCCGACCCTGAAGCTTAGTACGAATTAAATTAACAGTCAATCCTATCATCGATGTACCAGTAATGAGTCTTACTCTTTTTTTCTCAGCACAAGCATAAGCTTTATTCTTCAGTAGATAGACCAGTTATATCCTCCACCATAGGAGATACTACGTACTCCCTCCGTTCCTAAATATTTGTCTTTTTAGACATTCAAATGGACTACAACATATGGATGTATGTAGACATATTTTAGGGGTGCAGTACCGCTGCAAGCTGGCAGGGGCGTTGCTTCGGTGGGGGTAGCGGCCGGCCGGGGCGGTGTGCTGCCCGGGCCTAAACCGGCGGCGCCCTCTCCGGCGGGATTGCGGCCGCCGGCGCCGGTTCCGGTGGGTCAGCGACCTCCGCCGCCATCTACTGCAGGGAATAATGCGGGCCAGGGAGGTGTTGTGCCGCGGCCACCCGCTCAGGGGCTGTTGGCTGGCCAACCAAGGCCAGCTCCACCACCTCACCTTGTCACTATGCCTCCGCAGAATCGTTCCGAAGCAGTACAACATTTGGCACGTCCACCGACTCAAGTCACGGCTGCACCTCAGGGTCAGTGGGGTGATGATGGGGTAAACGCGTATGGAGCTGGTAAGCACCGTGGATCCTCGTCGACTGCTGGAGGTCGAGGCCATGCTTGGCAAAGCGATGGCTCGGCGGAGCACCCGTTCATGGGGCCCCCAGGAGGATTTGTTGAGGGGGCGGCTGGCCCGGGTCTTCGACCGCGGGGTGGTTTCCGTGGTCACCGTGGTGGGCGTGGGGGTCGAGGGGGCCGGTATCGCCCACGACCGCCTACTCCGACTGTGACTGATCCGGTGGTGGTTGATGGGGATGCTGAGCAGCAGAGTTTTACTGGCCAGGCTTTGGAGGTGGTCTCGGCGCTTGGCAATGCAGAGTTACCCGGGAATGGTTCTGGGGGGTCTGTTTCTCTGGAGGATCCTCCCAGGGCTGAGTCTGACAGAGCTTCAAAATATGCGCGCAAGAAGGAGAATATGCTATGTTATCGTTGTGGTGGTAAGGGACATTTTATTGCGGAGTATGTGGCCGAGTTGTGTGGCACTTGTGGCAAACCAGCACACGATGCGGGGGGCTGTCCGCTTCTGAGAGAGCAGGCACCTTCGCTGATGATGTATGGGGTGTACTGTGCCGAGCTTACGTTCTTTGAATCTCCAATGGAGATGGAGGGTCCTGACGAGACGTTGAGCTTGACAACTGGGTTGGTTAAGATTGCTAGAGGAGAGGTTTCAGAGTCGCAAATTATTCAGAGGCTTAAGGAGTTAGCCCTTGGGGAGTTCCGGTGGGAGCTTGCGACTGTGGAGGACAAGCTGTTTCGGGTTGAGTTTCCGTCAGTGGAGGACCTTCAGAGGCTTCTGAGTTTCGGGATGTGCAAGGTGCCAGGTACTGATGGTGTGCTTGAGTTTCAGGAGTGGAAGAGGGTTGAGCCTACGGGCAAGCCTCTGACGCAGTTGGTTGCGATTCTCCGAGGCTCCATCCAGGCCGATGCAGGATGCCCGGGTGGTGGCCAGTTTGGGTATCATGATTGGCAGACCGGAGCGTGTGGATATGGACTTTACTAGAGCCCACGGGATTACCCGCATACTGGTTAGTGTGCTGAACATCGAGTTTGTGCCGGAGGTGGTTAAGTGGGCATATCGAGGCCACATATATGACCTTGTTATTGAGTTCGAGGATGAGAGTATCTTTGCCGGGATGGCTAACGGGTCTGATTCCGATTTGCACGAGGATGATGATAGTTCGGCACTTAAGGAGGCACCAGCTGCTGATAGTGGTCGTGAGCTGTCCACCACGCAGGGTGCTGATGCTCAGACGTCTGCGGGGGGGGGGGGGGACGGTTACTCCTTCTACGGTGCCGACGACTACTCTCAGGTTCGGCTCTTTCGAGCCGGCATCTGCACCCCTGAGACTGTGGAGTGATCGGGTGGAGTCGGATGACGTGTTTGAGCGCTCGCTCCCGGCACTGGAGTTTGAGGAGCCTGTGTTTCCTCCTTTGGGGGAGTCGCCGATCTAGGTTAGGGTTGAGGCGGAGGAGGTCGTTGGCACGGGAGAGAGTCTGAAGATGGGGGCTTTGGACTACTCCTCTGCGGCCGAGACTGTGCAGGTGCAGCCGAGGATGCCCGCTGCTGGTGGGGGCGTGGGGCAGGTGGCCGCGCTTCCCTCATCAGGGCCGACGGTGGGGGAGGTTTCGACGGTCCAGCTTGAGCCTTCGGTTGGGAGGCCGAGGTTGCTCGACCAGACACCTTTACTTCCTTCTTCCGGGCTGGCGATGCTGGCGCTGGAGTTGCGGTCCGGACGGGGCTCGGGACAGGTGGCCTCGGTGGCTTCGGGGGCCTCTTCTCCTGTGGCGCCTCGAGGGCCTTATGTGCCGGCGGCGTCGGTGCCGGCAGTTTGCCCTTTGGCCGGGGTAGTGGGGGAGCCCGGGCAGGAGGCCATGGCTTCTCCGTCCCCCGGCATGGTGCACCCCAGTAGAGCCTCTCGGGAGGAGGTGATTGCTTTCGGTGGTATCCCGGATCCGGTGTCTGAGGGGCGACGGTTGAGCAGCCGTCTCCAGGACCATCCGGAGGTGGACGGCATTCAGCAGCGGTGCGCTATGAGGGCAGCCAAGCTTCGTGATGTGGAGGTCACTACGGGTATGTCTGTCAATACTTCTTATTCTATTCTGCATTTTTTCAATGATGAGATTGTTAATAATGCAAATAAGCTAGAAATTTCACTAGGTAGCAATGATAGTGAAATTTCAAATTCGGTTAATGATTTATTGGATTTAGAGGCTGAGCGGGCGCTTGAGATGATTCGTAACTTAGCTGCGGTTAAACCCATGAATAACTCCGAGATTGATGCTTTGGGGGTTAGGGTACTCGATAATTTGTGTGCGGATCTCGCTCCTGAGGAGGAAGATGAGCGAGGGGACTTTGTTGAAGTGCGCGCCTCTGAAACTGGTTGTGAGGACCAGCTGGAGAGTTTTAATATGCCTAAACGCAAATGGAAGCGGAAGATTTACCCGGCTTCCGCAGTGCATAGGAGCGCACGGATTAGAACAGCTAAAAAATTCCATGACGAGTTATGAAAGGAATCTTTTGGAATAGCAGAGGTCTGAAAGACTTGGCTAAAAGAAGGTTTCTTGCTGAGGCTTCTATTTAGCATAAGTTGGACTTTATCGCTTTATCGGAAACTTGTAGAGCCGACTTTTCGCCTCAATTTCTCAATACGTTGTCGGGAGGTATTGAGTTTGATTGGCATTGTCTACCGCCTCGAGGAAGATCGGGGGGGATTTTACTCGGGGTTAGATGTGACTCGTTAGAAGTCCGAAGCGTGGTCATGGGGGATTTCGCGGTTAAGTTTAGGGTCAGGTCGAAGGCCGATGGGTTTAACTGGGCTTTGGTGGCGGTTTATGGAGCCGCACAGCCCGAGCTTAAACCAGACTTTTTGGCTGATTTGGTTAGGATTTGTGGTTCTGAGCAACTCCCTATCCTAGTAGGGGTGATTTTAATATTATCAGAAGGCGTGATGAGAAGAATAATGATAATTTCGACGGTAGATGGTCGTTCATGTTTAACACCATCATTGAAAGTCTGGATCTGCGTGAGATTGAGCTTTCGGGCAGGAAGTTCACTTGGGCTAATGCGCTACCTAATCTGACGTTTGAGAAGCTGGATCGGGTTCTGGCTAGCGTCGAATGGGAGCAGAAGTTCCCTTGTGTTACGGTGCAGGCACTTACACGGGGCATTTCGGACCATACGCCTTTATTCATTGACTCTGGGGAAGCCACCCATGTGGGAAATAAGAATATCTTCTCGTTCGAGCTTGCGTGGTTCGAGAGACAAGGGTTCTTAGATATTGTTGCCAGAGAATGGGCTAAGGATGCAGGAGGTAGAACTGCACTTGAGCGCTGGCAGAATAAAATTAGGCACTTGAGAAGCTTCCTACAAGGGTGGGCTAAACATCTTAGTGGAGTTTATAAGATTGAGAAGGAACAGCTCCTTTCGCTTATTCAGTCCCTGGATGTAAAAGCTGAGAACATGATCCTGCCAGCCTCGGAGCTTCAGGCGAAGCTCGATGCGGAATTGAGGCTGAAAGAGCTACTTCGTGAGGAAGAATTAAAGTGGGCGCTTCGGGCCAAGGTCCGATGAGTCGTCCAGGGGGACGCGAACACATAATTTTTTCACATGATTGCTAATGGCAAGTATAGAAAGAAGAGAATCTTTCAGCTTGAATAAGATGAGGGAACGATTCTGGGTCAGGAAAATTTAAAGCTGTATATCACTGAGTATTACAAGCAGTTGTTTGGACCTCCAGAGGAGAACTGGGTGTCGCTGGATGAGTCTAGGATTGAGGATGTGCCTCAACTGACAGCTGTTGAGAATGATATCTTAATTGCTCCTTTCTCTGAGAAAGAGGTATTTGAGGCCATTTCCCAGATGAAGAATAATAAGGCTCCTGGTCCGGATGGGTTCCCGGCCAAGTTTTACAAGAAATGTTGGCACATTATTAAAGGAGATCTATTGCCTTTGTTCAATGATCTTTTCGCTTGTCAGCTTCACCTTTTTAAGCTGAATTTTGGGACGATAACTCTTCTTTCCAAGAAGACAGAGGCAGTGCGGATTGAGCAATTTCGGCCAATCTGTCTTCTTAATGTGAGTTTCAAAAAATTTACCAAGGTCGGGACGAATAGGCTCACACAGATTGCGCATACTGTGGTGCAGCCTACTCAATCTGCTTTCATGCCGGATAGGAACATTCTTGAAGGGGTGGTGGTCCTGCATGAAACGCTCCATGAAATTCACATGAAAAAACTGGATGGAGTGGTTTTTAAGGTGAATTTCGAGAAGGCGTACGATAAAGTCAAATGGCCCTTTTTACAACAAGCCTTACGTATGAAGGGTTTTGACGAAGCTTGGAGGCGCCAAGTTGAATCTTTCACGCAAAAAGGGAGTGTTGGAATTAAAGTGAATGACGATATAGGTCATTATTTCCAGACACACAAGGGCCTGAGGCAAGGTGATCCAATGTCTCCTATCCTCTTCAACATTGTTGTTGATATGTTGGCAATCTTGATAGTAAGGGCAAAGGAGGCAGGACAAGTAGGTGGCTTGGTGCCTCATCTTGTCGATGGTGGTGTGTCCATTCTGCAGTACGTCGATGATACAATCATTTTTATGGAGCACGACTTGGCAAAGGCGAGAAATATGAAGCTGGTATTGTGCCTATTTGAGCAATTGTCCGGTCTGAAGATCAACTTCAATAAAAGCGAGTTGTTCTGTTTTGGTAGAGCCAAAGAGGAACAAGATGCTTACAAGCAACTGTTTGGTTGCGATTTGGGGACTCTTCCGTTCACTTACCTTGGTATCCCCATTCACCATCGTAAGTTAACTAACAACGAATGGAAGTGTATCGAGGATCGGTTTGAGAAGAAACTGAGCTGCTGGAAGGGCAAACTTATGTCGTATGGAGGCCGATTGATTCTTATTAATTCGGTGCTCACGAGTTTGCCTATGTTTCTCTTATCCTTTTTTGAGGTTCCAGTTGGAGTTAGGAAAAGGCTGGACTTCTATCGGTCTCGTTTCTTCTGGCAGAGCGATGAAACTAACAGAAAGTACCGCCTAGCCAAATGGGATGTCATTTGCCGTCCAAAAGACCAAGGGGGTCTGAGAACCTTGAAGTTAAGAACAGATGCCTTCTAAGTAAGTGGCTTTATAAGTTATCTGCCGAGACTGAGGCAACATGGGCGCAGATTCTTCGTAACAAGTATCTGTACTCTAAAACCCTGTCGCAGGTGACGGCTCGACCCACTGATTCGCCCTTCTGGAAGGGGTTAATGAGGGTCAAAGCTACTTTCTTTAACAGAACAAAGTTTGTTGTCGGTGATGGCAATAACACTCGATTCTGGGAAGATACCTGGCTAGGTGATGCACCACTAGCACTCCAGTATCCGGCGCTTTATCGCATTGTGCAGCGACGGGATGCTCTGGTTGCAACGAGTCTGCAATCTGCTCCTCTTAACATCCGATTTAGGAGGGTGCTTGTGGGTGACCGGTACGGTGGGAGGCTTGGATTCATCTGGTGAGTAGACTCATGGAGGTTCAGCTTACTCATCAGCCCGATCAGTTGTGTTGGAAGCTTATAAATCTGGTGAATTCACAGTCAAGTCGATGTACATTGATGTCATCAACTCTAGTGTAATTCCTAGTTCCAAACACGTTTGGAAAGTTAAGGTTCCTCTGAAAATCAAAGTGTTTATGTGGTTTGTGCATAAACAAGTCGTTCTAACGAAAGATAATTTGATTAAGCGCAACTGGACAGGATCTACTAGGTGTAGTTTCTGTGATCGGGATGAAACTATCAAGCATCTTTTCTTTGAGTGCCCAATGGCGAGGGTGTTGTGGCGCTCGGTGCAGATTGCCTTTAACATTACTCCTCCGAATTCGGTCAGGTCGTTGTTTGGAACGTGGCTGGTTGGCATAGAGGCCGAAACAGCTAGACAAATTCATGTGGGAGCATGTGCGTTGTTATGGGCAATTTAGAACTGCAGAAATGACTTGCCTTTTAACAGAACAACAACTATTTATTTTTTGCAGGTTCTATTCCGGGCTACTGCGCTAATCCGTACGTGGTCATTACTCACTCCGACGGAGGCCAGGGCGCGTTTGGTTACTGGATCTGTCCGGTGGGAGATGGTAGCGCGGGATTTCTTCAACCGGTTTGGATGGCGGTCATGTAATAGGACAGGAGCTTAGTTTACCTATCTCTCTTTATTATGCCAGCCGGTTGTGGCTTTTGGGCCTTGTTTTATTTTGCTTGCTCTGTGTGAGCCAGTATCTTTTGTTGCAGCACTTTGCAAGACATTGTTGAACTACTTTATTTATTTATAAATGCGGCCGTATGCATCTTTCTGATGCAGAGGCCGGGAAACTCCCTCCTTTTCGAAAAAAAAGATTCACTCATTTTATTCCGTATGTAGTCACTTGTTGAAATGTCTAGAAAGACAAATATTTAGGAACGAAAGGAGTACAATATAATCTGGATGGTGTCCTAACCAAGTGAAGAGTCCCACTGCTGGTTAAACTAATACGCGATGCGATCTTGGGAGCCAAACGGAGCACATGCCGCACACAAGTGAGTCCCGACATCCCACAAAGTGCATCATGTATGCTGATCGATGAATGGTACTCCCTCTGTAAACTAATATAAGAGCATTTAGATTACTAAAGTAGTGATCTAAACGCTCTTATATTAGTTTACGGAGGGAGTACTAAAACTTTGTGTTGGCACATATATTCTGTTCAGTCTTCAGTGTCGCAACCGACGTCTGGCTGTTAATTAACTAGTGGTGAGTTTTTCCCACTGTCAATTGAACTGATATGCGATTCGATTGAGGCCTGGCATTTCTTGATTAAGAAAGAAAGAATAATTCAATGCTCATGAGGACATAGAGAGAAGCGCTCCATCGGGTACTGATGGAACTCACCCCGGTGAGTGCAGCTAGCATCTATTGAAACAATTCGGCAGATTGATAATTAGTCCGGTCATGTGAGGAGGCATCGCTGTAAAGCCGAGGTTTTGCTGTTAATTTACTAGTGATGCGTCCCACTGTCTATTGAACTAATGCGTGGTGATGCGATCGAGGCCTGACAAGTATTGGTTGAAAAAGAATAACTTCCACCACCATCTATCTAAACATGACTAGGAGCCTGAGACGGTGAGACCTGTTCTCAGATGCTCACGGGAAAATAGGGAGAAGCTCCATCGGTAGTGGTACTGATTAACAATTAATCCTGGCATGTGAGGCATCGCTGTAAAGCGTGGCGGGCATTGCTGTAAAGCTTACTAGTGAGGAGTCCCACTGTTAAACTAATCTGCAACACGGTCGATGCCTGCCATGCCTTTTGATTAGCAGAGACTACCTCCATTATCTATCTAAACAGGACCTGTGTGCCCGAGAGCCGAGACCTGCATTCTCAGATCCACTCCACACAAACTCTCATAGGACAGAAAAAGAGAGAGAGAGGCTTGATCGGCACTGATGGAGGCCACGGCGTTGAGCATTGGCAAGTCTGTGCTGAATGCAGCGCTTCGATCCGCCAAATCCCCGGTCGCGGAGGAGGTGGCCCTGCAGCTCGGGGTCCAGCGGGACAAGGCCTTCATCACGGACGAGCTGGAGATGATGCAGTCTTTTCTGATGGTGGCGCACGATGAGCGAGATGAGCACAACAAGGTGGTCAGGACCTGGGTGAAGCAGGTCCGCGACGTGTCCTACGACGTCGAGGATGGCATTCAGGACTTTGTCGTTCATATGAAGAAGCAGTCCTGGTGGCGCATCCCTTGCACACTCCTCGACCGGCGCCATGTTGCCAAGCAGATGAAGGAGCTGAGGACCAAGGTCGAGGATGTGAGCCAGAGGAACTTACGCTACCGCCTCATCAAAGGTTCTAGCTCCACTGAGCCTTCTCCTGCTGCTGCTGCTACCATGTTTGGTGTCGATGAAGCAAGGCACACCGCGAAGCAACGCCAGGCAAGATCAGATCTTGCCCAAATGATCAACAGGGAGGGCGATGACCAAATTGGGGTGATTGGCGTATGGGGAACAAGTGGAAGTGTTGGGCATACCTCCATCATCTGGGAGGCCTATGAGAATCCAATCACCAAATTGAATTTTGCATGCCGAGCGTGGGTCAGGGTGATGCGCCCTTTCCATCCAACAGAATTCGTCCAGAGTATGGTGAAACAGTTCCACGCAGCAGTAGGGGTTGGTGTTCTGCTAGAGGGGGAAAGGACGGCCCAAGAGTTGGCTCAGGAGTTCAGTGGGTATGTCAATGAGAATAGGTTCTTGATTGTGCTTACCGACCTGTCCACCATTGAAGAATGGCACCACATAAAGGCTTGCTTTCCAGAAAACAAACTGGGGAGCTGTGTCATAGTGTCCACGGAGCAAGTTGAAGTTGCAAGTTTATGCGCAGGCCAAGCAAGTGTAGTGTTAGAGCTCAAGCAATTGTCTGCTGTTCAGACCATCTATGCTTTCTACCAGCAGGTACTACTATATTCAATCTCAGACATACTTTTTTTTTTCATCTTGCTCAAAATCTCGGGTATCAAAGCAATTAGTAGACCATCTATGCTTTCTACAAGGAGGTACTAATTCAATTTCAGTCACTTTTTTTTTCATCTTGCTCAAAATCTCAGCTACCAAAAGCCAGTAGGATATGTCGACTTGTTATAGCCTTGTTTACTTGTATTGTGGTGACACAAACGCAAATTTTCCCCTCTTCCCCTAACAATAAAGCAAACGTTGCTTCTGCTCGTACGTCACCGGTAAATTTGCAAAAAAGCTCCTCCCTTTCTATAAAATCAACCCACAGTCCGTATAGAATCAACCCGGAAGTGAAAGAAAAAGCCCATGCCGTCCATCTCCACACACAAAGGAGAGCAGTTGATTTTCTCTATAAAATCTCACATACGTGCGCCTTGATGATTCTAACAAGAGGCAACAAAATCAACAGAAGAACGAATCCAAAGAGGTGTGCAGCTAAGGAACCAAATGGAACCCAGAGAGATGTGGAAGAAATTGGGATGATGCGGATAGAAATTGGCCTGCTAGCGAAGGAAAGGGCCTGCTCCGGGCAAAGAAGAGGCCAGCCGGAGGGGAGCAACCCTGGCCTTGCTCGGCCACGAGCTTCGTGGTGGGGCGGCGTTGTGGCCCTCGTCGGCCGGTGGTGGGGCGGCGTTGTCGCCCTCGTCGGCCGGTGGCAGCGGCTATGGTGGGGAGGCGAAGGGGGCGCGCGAGGAGGCGAAGGGCGCAGCAGGAGAGGATGGAGCGGCGGACGACTGTGGTCGCCAGCAACGGGCCCTGGCTGGCCGGCCGGCAGATCTGGCTACCAACGGAGCCACTGCACACCGCGGCACCGCGGCCCTGTAGCCCCCATCGCCACCAGCCAGTCAGCCACCCTCCACAGGGAGGAGAGGGGCTACACCACCACGGAATGCGGGGGAGGGAAGGGGAGGGGAGGAGGGGGCGGGGCAGGATCACGGCAGCGGGCGTATCCCTGGGGGATGTCGGGATGGACTTGGCTTGGCGAGAGCAGGAAAAAGAGGAGAAAAGGAACGACAGCTGATGAAGTGCGTGCGGGAGAGACAACGATGATAAGGTTGGAAGGGAACAACGGTGCATTGGGATCGCAATTATTTTTTTCAACCCAAGAGGTATCCCGATTATGTTAGATCTTTCTCGTAGCAGTACATGCTTTGTTTGCTTCTCCAAATCTACATGCACACAATTGACAGGTCTGGTTCTATGTTTCTTCTTCTTCTTGAAGTTGGATTAGCATCCGTTTGTATTTTTTGATGTATACTCACGGTGACTACACAGGCCAACACACACGGCGGAAACATATATCACTAGTGCAGAACCGGGCATTAGCACCGGTTCGTAAGGCCCTGTAGTGCCGGTTACATAACCGGCACTAATTTGTGGTCACTAAAGGCCCCCCTTTAGTACCGGTTCAGCACGAACCGGTGCTAAAGGGCAACTACGTGGCACGAGTCAGCTCCGGGGGCCTGGAGCCCTTTAGTACCGGTTGGTAATACCAACCGGTACTATAAGGTTTGGGGTTTTTTTAGTTTTATGATTTTTTTTTCATTTAATTTTGTGTTTCCATTTTAATTCTTTTTCGTTTGCTGGTATTTTATGATACTACACATTGTACACGTTATGCATATACCACATAGATAAATCTTTTATACCATTTTATTATTTTTACTTCATTAGTAATTATTAGATACCCCAAAATGAGTTCCACGAAAAAATTCATGTGAGCCTACATATTTTTAAATGTTTACGTATATACTGATGTGTTTGTACGTGAAAAAGGTATTACAAAAAGTACATCACAGATAATATTTTTTTAACAAAACTCGTATTAGGGTATCTTAGAATATTTAATGAAGTATATTGAGAATAATAAAGAGATATAATTAGTGCGTATATGAGGTATATTAAGAATAGGAGTACATACTCCCAGGAGTACAGAAAAGGAGTCCTATATAAATCCCGCTATTTCCTCTTGAAGTGCTTCTACGCGCTCCGTTTCTATGAGCTTCTCCCGCACCTCTTTGAACTGTTAAGAATGAGATTAATATGCATGTGTATTAGTTGTGTGACTAAATATCGATAATGGTGTAAAAATTATGAATAGTGTTCTGACAAGCGTATCCATTCCTGTCTTTGAGATCTGCTCCTTTCGGACGCCATCATGCGAATGTTCTCGCAAACGTAGAATGCACACAGATCAGTCCCCTGCGACTGCTTCAGGGCCTTTACGAGAATGGAATTTGATTTGATAAAAATTAATCAAGCGTGATAATTAAAGAGATGGCAGCTAGCTAGCTAGAGCTATAGTACTACTTAATTGCTTACCTTCGGTCGAAACCATTTAAGCTTTTTTTTCCATTCGCCGGGCGTGACGGCGATGAACCTTGTCCAAGCCCTGCCCGCCGACAAAGAAAATGAATAAAGGGGTTATTAAATAGTTCATATCATGAAATGACGAACGAAATAGGCCGAGATATATAGTTAATAATGATTGAAATTACCTGTTGACTATCTCATACAAGATGTTATAGTCAGTTTTTTCTGAGATTAGTGAGTCCAGTACTTCAATTGTTCCGGCGTCAACTTTGATGATACACAAGACCCAGTGATATCTGCATGCACACACGTTTGCATGTCTTAATTAAGCGGACATATGTAAGCAAAAACATGTAGCTAGCTAGTAGGCAAAAACAGAGAATTTGTAGTACAAGACAATGTGACTCACTGAAAGTTGTAAGGAAGTAGTATATTTTCATTGTATTTGAGGCGCTTCAAGAACTCTAGCATGCTGTCCTCTACTTCCTTTGCATAACGTTGATTTAGCTTCCATGTGTATTCGTTAACGGTGTTTGGGTCAATGAACCCAATGCCAAAGCGTCCACCTTTTCTCATTTCATATATCTTCATCCTGCATAATACCACAGAAAAGAATATAGTGAGGATAATTACAGGTAATGATTGATCAAAAGGATCACTACAGCTAGCTTGAGACTTAAATTATAGAAAGAAATCACTTCCAGACAATAGCAATTGACGATAGATTTGTCGAGTGCGTCTTGATTGTATAACTGAAACAGTTCTGAATACTCAACGGACACAACTTTCTCATGGTAGTAATGGTCCTGCTTGACATTCACCATGAGGGACAATCGATCTGAAATCTTGGTAATGTTCATGTACCATTGATGCAATTCATACATTCTCGTTGGGAGGTTCTTGACCTTGTCTGGAGCGACCAAAGGTTGGCCCCGGACATATTTCCGTTTTACTTCATCCTCTCTAAGCAAAGGCATGGGCTCGATCTCGAGGAGTTGTCCAACAGTGATGTTGAGAACTTCAGCCTGCATTATATGCTCCTCCGTTATTACCACATTGCCCACCTCGGGAACATGCACTGTTTGCCCACAATAATATTGAGCGCGCGTACTGTCACCTGTTGTTGGCACAACAAGCGAGGGGATCGATTGCGCCGCCTGTTCTCCCAGCTGGGGAATGGTTTTCCCGCATTTTTTGGCAGCTGCTTCTTGTTTGCTCGATCCCGATGTAGACGTGCTCGCCTCCCTTTGTAGACGTGCTCGATTTAACTTCCTGATGTGGCGCTCATAGTCTGTGTCAACAGGCTTGGGAGCTGGTGGTTGAGTCATACGAATGAAGTGGTCAATCCTTTCCTCAGGCACTTTCTCCCTTGGCGGCGGTGGCGGTTTCGGTGCAAAATGGGCTTCCACCTCGGCCTTCGATATGGCTGTGATTTCCTCCTCGGACCTGTCATAAGACCTCTGCGGAAGAGGCTTGAGGCTTGGACCATATTTATATCGCTTGCCTCCGCCTGTACTTCCTGTACTACCTTGACTCGTACCGCTACGCACCATAGCTGCGGGGTGTCTCTTCTGCGATTGCTGAGGCGGCGAAGACGGCTGACGGGACTGAGTTGGACGAGGAGGAGTGTCCTGAGGTTGTGCCGGACTTGGAGGAGGAGTGGACGTCTGACGCTGTGGCGGACTTGGAGGAGGAGGATTGTCCTGACACTTTGCCGGACTTGGAGGAGGAGGAGTGGCCTGACACTTTGCCGGACTTGGTGGACTTGCAGGAGCGGGAGACTGCTGACTCGGTGGCGGACTTCGACGAGGAGTCGGCTGACGCGGTGTCGGTGGCCTTCGAAAGATGATGCAATCCTTTTTCCATAGGATGATACGATGTTTGGCCTCTCCGAGAAAGCGCTCGCCGTCACCTCCAGCAATGTCAAGCTGTAGCCCCGAATATGGTGGGTCCACCACCTCATCAACCAAGACACGAGCATAGCCCGCTGGAATCGGGTTGCAATGGAAGGTTGCCTCGGGGGGATTTGTGAAAGCACAACCGTCCGCCACCTTCATGGATATGTTCTTCACTTTGACGTGTAGCTCGCAGTTAGTGTTCTCCGTGATGTCATCCACGGGGTATCTACCCAGCATTGCGTCGTCCGGGGCAGCCGAACCCACGTTGCTTCTCGGCATGGATGGGCCGGTGCTATCCAATGCTGGATCATCCGCTAGCTGCTGCAGCTGCTGAGACCCCCTTTGATGGGTAAGTGAGTCGATCTGCTCCTGCTGCCACTGGAATTTGACTGCCAATTCCGCTTGACTTGCTTCTAGGCCTTGAAGGCGTTCATAGTCCCGCTTCCTCTGCTCCTCCTCCATCTTCCTCTTCTTCTCCTCCGCAATCTTCTTTCTTGCACGGGTTCTGTAGTCGGTGTTCCAGTCTGAAAACCCCTCATACCACGGAATAGCGCCCATGCCTCGTGTTCTTCCCGGGTGTTCAGGATTTCCCAGGGCACGTGTAAGCTCGTCGTTCTCTCTGTTGGGCTGGAACACCCCCATTCGTGCCTCTTCTATTGCAACAAGTATCGCATCGTCGGCTCCCTTCAGACTTGCTCTCGTCGAAACATTGCCTGTCTCCAGGTCCAACTCCCCCCCATGCGCATAGAACCAAGTCCTGACCCTGGGGGGCCAGCTCTTAGTAGCCGGAGTGACACCTGCATCCTCCATCACTTTCTCAGACTTATCCCACTTAGGCATTGCCACCGCATAGCCACCTGGCCCCAGCTTATGGAACTTATCCTTTTTTTCGGCATTCTTCTTGTTTATTCTTGACCGTTCCTTAGCTAATTCCGAATCCTTGAATTTCACGAAATCGTCCCAATGATCACGTTGGTTCTCTAGTGTTCCCTTGAATACTGGAGTCTTCCTTCCTCCCTTGACGTACTTCTTCCATTCACGATTCTTGTGGTTCTTGAATGCAATCGCCATCATCCTAAGAGCAGCCTCCTTGACTTTCTGCACATCTGCTTCTGTGAAATGATCTGGTAGGGTGAAATGTTCCATGAGAGTATCCCAAAGCAGATCTTTTTGATTCTTGTCGACAAAAGTAACATCTGGACGTGGCTTTGCTGGCTCTCTCCATTCTTGAAGTTTGATCGGGAGTTGGTCCTTCACAAGAACTCCGCACTGACGAACGAACTTGTCCGCAATCTTCTTAGGCGCTAATGGTTTGCCAGTAGGGCTGCATGCCTCGATATTGTACTTTACGCCCGGCTTCAACTTTTTGTTCGGGCCTCGTTTCGTCATTTTGCCTGAAGATTTGCTCGATCCGGATGGCTGAAAGAACAAAGATCGATTCGTTAATATATCTTCAAGTCATTTAAAACATGGGATGATCGCCAGATGCCTGCTTATATAAATATATATACCTCGCCGGTCTTTGTTGTTTCAGGATCAACATGTTCTTCGTCATCGTCATAATCGTAGTTCATGACTTCATCAATTTCGTCGTCGCGATCGAATATCATATCACCCTCTCCGGTGTTGTTTAGAAATTCGGAGCCGTCATAATCTTCTTCATTCTGATTATCATCTGGCCCGCGTATCATATCGAGCATGGTCTGTTCTCCCTCTCTGTCGGTATTGTCTGCCATAGCTTTTGTTTAACTAATCCAAAAGAAATATAAAACAATTTAGTATTCAAATTACATCGTCTCGAATAATAGATATAATCTCGAATACATCGTCTAGAATAATAGATATAATCTCGAATACATCGTCTCGAATAATATATAATATTGAATAGTACATCACTGGCTATTAGCTAATAAAGATCGAATACTAGAGAAGAATCTAGGACACTCGCGGTTCCTCCGGTGCGGGCGGTGGACACCCAAAGAGAAGGAACCCTCACAGGATCATAGCTGAAGTGAGATCCCCGAAGATACTGCCACGTATTGGAGAACCTGCCGCCCTCTAACGCAACCATGTAGCGATGGACGTGCTCGTCCTCCTCCCTGACACGGCGACGTACCACCTCCGGCGGGGCCGGGTCCCTCCGCACCGAAACTGGCCCACGCGAACGCCACCAAACGAGATCAGGGTCCACGACGGGACCCGCGGCCGGGTTCCTCATCAAGCGGCGCGCCCCTCCAAGCAGCACCTCCCAGTGCCAGCCCGGCGGAGCCCAGTCCCGGACATGGGTCGGCTGGACGTCGTCGCGGACGGGTCGACGGCGAGGATGCAGGCCGGGCATCGTCGAGAACAAATACTAGCTATATGCCCGCAAAAAGTAACATTTTTTTAATGATTGGATTTTGATAACTAAAATTTCTAACATTTCTATATAACACTAATTATGCTAACTTAAATAATCTAAATAACACTAAAATTTCTAACATTTCTATATAACACTAATTTCTAACATTTCTATAGAACACTAATTTCTAACTGATTAAGCACTAATTATATCCATCTAACAAGCATCCATACATATATAATAGTGAAAACATAATAATCTAAATAATCTAAACTAATTAAACACTAATTAGCTAAACTAATTAAACATACAAAATAATAATCTAAATAATCTAAACTAATTAAAGACTAATTATCTAAACTAATTAAACATGCTTGTGTGTGTGTACGGGCTCGGGGCTGGAGGGCTCACAGCGGGCGACGGCGACGGCGAGGCGAGGCGACGGCGAGGAGAGGCGACGGCCGGGGCGGCGACGGGGACGGCGCGACGGGGACGGGCCCGGGGCGGCGACGGAGACGAGGGCGGCGACGGGGACGGGGGCGGCGACGGAGACGAGCGGCGATGTCGGAGACGATCGAGGGCGGCGGCGACGGCGACGAAGACGAGGGAACAGAGGAAGGAAAACAGAGGGAAACTGAAATTTTTATAGCAGTTGTATATATAGAGGGCACCTTTAGTAGCGGTTGGATCCACCAACCGGTACTAAAGGCCTGTTTTGGCCAGGCCAAGCGGCGGGAAGCGACCCCCTTTAGTACCGGGTGGTGGCACAAACCGGTACTAAAGGCCCCCCCTTTAGTGCCGGTTTGTGCCACGACCCGGTACTAAAGGTGGTGCGCTGGCGCAGGTGCGGTGCGGAAGTTTAGTCCCACCTCGCTAGTCGAGGGGCTACCGCACTGGTTTATAAGCCCCAATGCGGTAGCTCTCTCGAGCTCCTCTCCTAATCAGGCCTACTGGGCCTACCTGTCCTCCTCGCCTTGTGGGCCTACTGGGCCTTCGCGGGCCTGCATCCTGGCCCAACGAAAGGTTGTGTCGCTAGTCGTATGCAGGCCGCTTTGGCCCAGTAGGCGGGCTTTTTTTTCGTTTTTTTTGCTTTATTTTTTTTGTTTTATTTATTTTTGAGTTGTTTTTTGCTGTATTTAGAGTTTCTTTGTGAATATTTTTGCTTTAGGTACAAAAAATTACAAACTTTCTGTTAGTGCCGGTAGATTTCAAATTTGAATAGTTTAAATTTTGAATTATTTGAAATTTGTGTGAATCACTAGTTTGTGAATAACTTAACTTTGAAAAAAGTTTTTCCAGTGATTCTTTTTTCTTATGTTTAATATTAGTGTGTTTTATCATTATATTCAATTTAGTAATGCTTAGGTTATTTAAAAAATGAAATGCCTTTGTAACCGTTCAGTTTTCGTTGGAAACCCTGATACTTCGAAAGAGATTGTCCATTTTGTACACGAAGTGCATCCAGTTTTTGCCGTAACCCTCTCTACTTTCTTGCACATGCTATTTGTATGAAATTATGATACCATGCCAACTTTCAACCTTTTCTGAGTTCATTTGAATTGCTTTTCAATTTCAGGGTCATTTAGCTGGAAAAAAAATCAGTAAATGCATGAAAAGAATTTGTTTGCACATAAAATTTCTTCGCGTTTCAAATGCCAAAACACATAACTACCTTAACTATTACAGACATTCCCTCCTGGGTGTGAAACACAGAAGAAAGTGATGATAGTAAAGCCGATCACATCCCAGATCTTTGGGTGTGAAACTTTTTCTTCGCGTGTGTCCCTTTGCGCCGTAACCATGGAAAATCTTCATCATTTAACGGGATGCTCGGGTCAATATTCACTGTGAATGGAGCAATTTCATCAAACTTTTCATAATCTTCTGACTTGTCTGTCTTGTCATCCACTCCCACGATGTTTCTCTTCCCAAAAAGAACTATGTGCCGCTTTGGCTCATCGTACGATGCATTCGCTTTCTTATCTTTTCTTTTTCTTGGCTTGGTAGACATGTCCTTCACATAGAAAACCTGTGCCACATCATTGGCTAGGACGAATGGTTCGTCTGCATACGCAATATTGTTGAGATCCACTGTTGTCATTTTGTACTGCGGGTCTTCCGTTACCCCGCCTCGTGTCATATTGACCCATTTGCACCGAAACAAAGGGACCTTTAAACCACGTCGATAGTCAAGTTCCCATATGTCCTGTATATAACCATAATATGTTTCCTTTCCCGTCTTGGTTTCTGCATCAAAGCGGACACCACTTTTTTGGTTGGTGCTCTTCTTATCTTGGGCGATCGTGTAAAATGTATTACCATTTATCTCGTACCCTTTGAAAGTCATTATATTCGAAGATGGTAACTGGGACAACAAGTACAGGTCATCTTCAATAGAGGTGCCATGCATGGTATGTGTCTGCAACCAGTTGGCGAAACTCCTGGTTTGTTCACGTGTAATCCAGTCATCAGACCGCTCCGGGTGTTTGGAGCGTAGTAAATTCTTGTGTTCATCCATATACGGAGCCACCAAGGTGGAATTCTGTAGAACTGTGTAGTGTGCTTCAGTGAGAGAATGTCCGTCCATACATATTATTTGTTCCCCTCCTAGCGTGCCTTTTCCATCCAGTCTGCCCTTATGGCGCGATTCAGGAACACCAATCGGCTTAAGGTCAGGAATAAAGTCAATACAAAACTCAATGACCTCCTCATTTTGATGGCCCTTGGAGATGCTTCCTTCTGGCCTAGCACGGTTATGAACATATTTCTTTAAGACTCCCATGAACCTCTCAAAGGGGAACATATTGTGTAGAAATACAGGACCCAAAACGTTAATCTCTTCGCATAGGTGAACTAGGACGTGTGTCATGATGTTGAAGAAGGATGGTGGGAACACCAACTCGAAACTGACAAGACAATGCACCAAATCATTCTGTAACCTTGGTATGATTTCTGGATCGATTACCTTCTGAGAAATTGCATTGAGAAATGCACATAGCTTCACAATGGCTAATCGAACGTTTTTCGATAGAAGCCCCCTCAATGCAACCGGAAGCAGTTGCGTCATAATCACGTGGCAGTCATGAGACTTTAGGTTCTGGAACTTTTTCTCTGCCATGTTTATTATTCCCTTTATATTCGACGAGAAGCCAGACGGTACCTTAATACTGAGCAGGCATTCAAAGAAGATTTCCGTCTCTTCTTTGGTAAGAGCGTAGCTTGCATGACCCTGATGTATGACGTCTTCTCCGTGCATACGTTGCTGGTCCTCCCGTGCCTCAGGTGTATCTTTTGTCTTCCCATACACGCCCAAGAAGCCAAGCAGGGTCACGCAAAGATTCTTCGTCACGTGCATCACGTCGGTTGCGGAGCGGACCTCTAGGTCTTTCCAATATGGCAGGTCCCAAAATATAGATTTCTTCTTCCACATGGGTGCGCGTCCGTCCGCGTCCTTCGGAACAGGTTGTCCGCTAGGACCCTTTCCAAATATCACCTTCAAATCCTTGACCATATCATGTACATCAGCACCAGTACGGTGGCGAGGCTTCGTCCGGTGATCTGCCTCACCTTTGAAATGCTTGCCTTTTTTTCTTACGGGATGCCTGCTCGGAAGAAATCGACGATGTCCCAGGTACACATTCTTCTTACAACTATTCAAATATATACTGGTATCATCCAAACAGTGTGTGCATCCGCGGTATCCCTTGTTTGTCTATCCTGAAAGGTTACTGAGAGCAGGCCAATCATTGATGGTCACGAACAGCAATGCCTTTAGGTCAAATTCTTCCCCCATGTGCTCATCCCACGCACGTACACCTGTTCCATTCCACAGTTGTAAGAGTTCTTCAACTAATGGCCTTAGGTACACATCAATGTCGTTGCCGGGTTGCTTAGGGCCTTGGATGAACACTGGCATCATAATGAATTTCCGCTTCATGCACAACCAAGGAGAAAGGTTATACAAACATAGAGTCACAGGCCAGGTGCTATGGTTGCTGCTCTGCTCCCCAAAAGGATTAATGCCATCTGCGCTTAGACCAAACCATACGCTCCTTGCGTCATCTGCAAACTCCTTCCCGTACTTTCTTTCGATTTTTCTCCACTGCGACCCGTCAGCGGGTACTCTCAACTTTCCGTCTTTCTTACGGTCTTCTCTGTGCCATCGCATCGCCTTGGCATGCTCTTTGTTTTGGAACAAACGTTTCAACCGTGGTATTATAGGAGAATACCACATCACCTTGGCAGGAATCTTCTTCCTGTGGCGCTTGCCCTCGACATCACCAGGCTCATCGCGGCTGATCTTATAGCGCAATGCACCACATACCGGGCAAGCATTCAAATCCTCGTACTCACCGCGGTAGAGGATGCAATCATTAGGGCATGCATGTATCTTCTGCACCTCTAACCCTAGAGGGAAGACATCCTTCTTTGCTTCGTACGTACTCTCGGGCAATTCGTTGTCCTTTGGAAGCATATCCTTTATCATTACCAGCAACTTTTCAAATCCCTTGTCAGATACACCATTCTCTGCCTTCCATTGCAACAATTCTAGTGTGGTGCCCAGCTTTTTCTTGTCACCTATGCAATTCGGGTACAACAATTTTTTGTGATCCTCTAACATGCGCTGCAACTTCTTCTTCTCCAAATCACTTGCGCAGTTTCTCTTTGCATCGGCAATGGCCCGACCTAGATCATCAACGGGCTCATCTGATGCCTCTTCTTCAGCTTCTTCCCGCATTGCCGGCTCAGCTTCTTCCCGCATTACCGGCTCAGCTTCTTCCCCCATTGTTGTATCATCGTATTCAGGGAACCCATGGCCAGGATAGCTGTCGTCGTCCTCTTCTTCTTCATTGTCTTCCATCATAACCCCTCTTTCTCCGTGCTTGGTCCAAACATTATAGTGGGGCATGAAACCGGACTCAAACAGGTGGACGTGAATGGTTCTTGACGTAGAGTAATTGTGACCATTCTTACAGCCAGCACATGGACAAGGCATAAAACCATCCGCCCGCTTGTTTGCCTTAGCCGCAAGCAGAAAAGTATGCACGCCCTCAACGAACTGGGGAGAGCATCGGTCATCGTACATCCATTGCCGGCTCATCTTCATTACACAACACCGAATAGACCAAATTAATACAAGTTCATACAACACTTAAATGCAACAAACAAATAACTCTCTAGCTAAAGCATTTAAATGCAACAACAAATGCGATCAAGATCGCAACTAAGGTAACAATTGATCCAACAGCATAATGATACCAAGCCTCACTATCGATGGCATATTTTTTAATCTTTCTATTCTTCAAGCGCATTTTCTCCATCTTGATCTTGTGATCATCGACGACATCGGCAACATGCAACTCCAATTCCATCTTCTCCCCCTCAATTCTTTTCAATTTTTCTTTCAAGTGCTCGTTTTCTCTTTCAACTAAATTTAACCTCTCGACAATAGGGTCGATTGGAATTTCCGGTTCACATACCTCCTAGATAAAAATATCTATGTCAACTTGATGGGCAAAATTTGTCATAAACACGAAATGCAACAAATAGTTTTAAAAGAGAATATACCACATCCGAATCATAACAAGGACGAGGGCCGACGGGGACGGATATCAAAACCATGGCACTATGTATAACAAACAACGTACGGGTAAGATACTTATTACATGATTAACTATATATCCAAATCACACAAACATCAATTTTTTATATAAAATTTCATGAACAAGAGGCTCACCACAAGGTGGTGCCGGCGACGGGACGGTGCGGGCGATCGACGGTGGTTACGACGGAGATTTAGAAGGCACTAAGTAAACCACACCTACATATACAAACTAAGTGTTATTTTTGACCTCAAATTGCATATAAATCAAATACTAGCACATATATATATTTCCTCCTAAATTACTAAACTCACAAATTAGTAACTATATAAAGCATTCCAAGAGCTAATCTAGTAATGAGAGATGAAAGGACAAAGTTGCTAACCTTTGTGATCACTTGAATGGATGGGG